>NC_056729.1:1920152091-1920452091 GCF_019279795.1 Protopterus annectens
GACAAAGCCATCAATAATGGGGAGGGGAGACAAAGGCCCCAAAATAGGGACACATTTTAAATATTGCTCTTACAAACTTAAAAAAAAAAAATGATAGAATAACATGTTTTTCATTAGCATAATTTTTCTGAAGGGTATGAAGTCCGAAACTCAAACATCCATCATTATTTTCTGACTTCAAACCTCAATAATTTGTCAGTGATTTGCCAGAAAGCCACAACTTTATGAGAAACAGACCAAAAATATGAGTCAAAAATCTGAACAGTCTGTGTTCTTTTTCATGCCATATTGCAGGAGGGCTCTAGTAGAAGTAGTTGACTTCCAGCTCTCCTGAATGCAAACTTTATTCACAAACTATGACTCATGAAAACAAATGTCCACATTTTTTTGCAGCGGTTGAAGTTTCCTGCTACCCTCAACCCAATTTGATTATGGGGAGTAACTCCATGGTCAATCATGTTGGGTGAAAACAGTTGCCATGGAATTTGCAACGTCACAGTCTTTTTCCAACTATGTAAAAGATGGTCAAGGAAAAGTAACTTCAGGAAATGCAACTGGAGAGATATGTTTGCTACAGACACAAACCACAGGCAGTGTAACCTCTTTGGAGACAGTCTATAATGTTTCAGGGGAAACAAAGCTAAAGATACAATGAGTGTTGAAGTATTTCCATTGGAGACATCAGTCCTGTACAGACTCACATATTTAGAAACACATATTCACACACACACACACACACACACACACGCACACACACACACACACACACACACACACACACACACACACACACACACACACACACACACATACACGCGCGCGTGCGCGCGCGCACACATACACACACACACACACGTACTCTGAGACACACACACACACACACACACACACACACACACACACACACACACACACACACACAAACACACAGATATGTGTGAAGCTACGGGTCTACTTCATAACACTGAAATTTCATAATGCTGAATTTCATAACATTGAGACCAAAACATCTAAATTTCAAAACACTGAAAACCTAAAACATTGAAAACTCAGAACTTTGATAGTGTGCTTCATAACATTGAAAACTACAATGCAAATGTAAATAACATCCTCTCCACCTATAACAACACCTAACTAACAAACGCACCTTCTACTACATTCCCTGCACCCTCCATGTGGGGAGCTCTGCTCCCCACATCCCCCCGTACATTAAATAGACCAATTCCAAGATCGCATTACAATGGAAAAAAGTTAATTTCCTAACTTTACCGTATCACAATCACCACACACTGAGGTTAGTAAATTAACTTTTTTCCACTGTAGTGTGATCTTGGAGTTGGTATATTTAATTTATGGGATGTGTGGGGGTGCAAGGGGCTTGCCCCAATGCAGAAACATAGTAGAAAGTTTGTTTGTTAGTTAGGTATTGTTGTAGGTGGACGGGATCTTATTTACTTGTGCAATGTAGTTTTCAATGTTATGAAGCACATTTTTGATGTTCTGAGTTTTCAATGTTTCGGGTTTTCAGTGTTTTGAATTTTCAATGTTGTTGTCTCAATGTTATGAAATTCAATGTTATGAAATTTCAGTCTTATGAAGTAGACCCGTAGCTACAGCACACTGCAATAACCCCCACCATGCTTCAGGCACATTTATGACACACTGCATAAGTACACTTGAATGCATTACTGGATGGCACCAACATCAGTACACAAAATTAACATGCAAGGAAACTGGGATGCATGCTGGTAATCACAGACCATGAAGCACTGACATCAGTACACAAAATTAACATGTAAGGATGCTGTGCTGCATGCTGGTAATCACAGAACATGAAACACAAAGATGTTAATGGACAAGAAATATCATCTGACTGGGTGAAGAGCTAAAATAAATTACGGATGATTTTAAATTGGAGTGCAACAATGCTGCTGGCAATCCAGTCCCTGTATATCCTAGTTTTTTGCTTCTGAAATTCATTCCAAGACAGAAAACGCTTCTTAAAAATAACTGCTTCATCCAGAAGCATATTTAATCTTAACTCAAAACAAAAATATGCAAATGTCTCCAGGAAGAGAAGCACCCGTTCTCATTGAGAATAGATTACCGTCAAGTGGAAAAGTAATGCAATATCATTGCTTTCCTTTGAAGCACTGCATCGAACATAGGACAGACTGGAGTAAACTGGTCCCATTCCCAGACATTCACAAGAGCCAGTCTCATCAGTTACCATGAAGAGAAGAGTATCACCCTCTAAACCCAGTAGTCGCCATTCTGGGGATTATCCCCTCAGCCAAACACCTGTGAAATAACTTGACAAATGGGTCTATTCAAGAAGTTGTTTACTTGTCTAGAAGAGAGTAAATGTAAAAGGTGTGAGAATTTTTTTCTGCAATCTCGAACTCTCCACACCCCATATGTGGAGATCTGGACAATCTGACCTTTCTAACTCTCAGAGAAATAGTCTGTCTTGTATATGGTACTGAATATTATAAATGGTTGAAATGGCAGTAATGAATCAGTGAACGAACATACTGTGGGCAATAAGTGAGTTGTATAGGACACATGATGTTATAAATGATTGGGATGGTGGTGATGGGATCAGTATGTGAACATGCAAGGGAACAATTAATGAGCTGTATAGGACACACAGTGTTATAAATGGCTAAGCTGAATTGACGTGATCAGTGCATGAACATACAGGTGGACAATAAATGAGTTGTATGGGACACACAATGTTATAAATGGTTGAGATGGCAGTGATCACCATGCAACCCATTACTATATTCATGAGCATCATTAATTACCCCACTATTAACTGGGAATCCTATACAACACCAAATATACAGGCACAGAGATACCTACATTTTGTAAACACAGACTCCCTGGACCAGATTATCAATACACCAACCAGGGTGCCACCATAATGAATTTGGTTCTCACTAATATTGGAGAATGCTGCATATCCCCTACTATAATGTCTTCTCTGGTAAGGTGAGAACACAAAATGGTCTTCTTTGAAGTAAAAATAAAATGGGTACCCCTAAATAAACCTGGAATATTCAGGAACTAATCTAAGGCTAACTTTCTGCTATTAAATTGTAACCTGGTAACATTTTAAGCCCCCATAAACCTAGAGAACACCGCTGCCTATGTTCATAGAAACCCCGTACAGAATAGCTGCATAGAAGCAGCTGTACTTAGCAGGAAAAAGTACTGAATTTGCTCACAAAACAAGCCACCCTGGTGGAATCACAAAATGAATAGGCTGTATAACAGAAGTAAGAATATCATAACAAAATTTAGGAAGTGCAGCACCAAGCAAGATAAAAACTCTCATCAAACTAAACAAACAGCTCAGAGTACAAATAAAGTCTACCAAAGCCAAATTTGAGGTAAGTTTGGCCTCCCAGGCCAAGGACAACCACAAAGCATTTTTTAGCTATGTTTGCAACCTCAAAGAGAATACACAATTGTGTGCATAACTCATTGTTAATGGAGATCTCTATACTGAGCCAGAAGATATAGGAAACCTTCTGGCCAATAAATTCAGCTCCAACTTTACCCCTCTTTTCCAGTGAACCTTCCCTCAGGAAATACCTTCAAATATAACCTCCCCTGCTATCACTAGGGAACAGGTCCTTAATGCTCTCTCAAAGGCCAAGAACACTGCATCAATGAGCACAGAGAATATCTCACGATACCTTTTAAACAGCATGAAACATGACCAATCAGGCCCTCTGTAATTGCTATTTAAGTGTAGCCTCCAAAGAGACTTCATGCCTCTTGAATGAAGAACATCAGCAATCATCACTCTATACAAAGCTGAGACATCTACAGACCCATAAGCCTCACTAGTCTTATATGTAAAGCCATGGAAAGAATTATCATTGAAATTATCAATAGTGATCTAATAAACCTCCAGACACTGGACCCAACCCAGTTTGATTTTGTCAATGGAAGGTCATGCCTACTCAACCTGGTAGACTTCTTTGACTAGGTCACCAAAGCAATGGGTGAAGGCAAAATGGTTTACACTGCCTACCTTGATCTGGCCAATCCATTTGACATAATACCCCACTCAGGCATTGCTGACAAATGGTACAAACCCGTATGTCACCCGGTGGATAGCCAACTGGCTCACAGACAGGATCTAGGAAGTTAGAACTGGGGAGTTCACCTCTACAAAGAGGCTGGTCACAAGTGGAGTCCGTTAGGGAACAGTCTTGGAACACTCCTTTTTTGGCATTTACTTCTCTGAAGTCAAGGCCAATGTCAACAGTCTATGGCTGAATAAATCTGCAGATGATTGCAAATTAAGGGTTGTCATTGAATCCCATTCTGACACAAATGTTCTCTAGGACGGGCTGACACAGACAGACAACTGGTGCCAGATCCATGGACTAAAACTAAATGCCAAGAAAGATATAATAGTATCTGTTGGGAAGTCATCCATCCCTGATAACTAGCATATTTACAACATACCCCTTAGAGCTGACCCAGTAGTCAGGGACTTAGGGACACACATAGACAGTAATCTAGCCTTTGGCCATTATGTGTCTAGAGTATTGAGGAAATCATTCTATGTTGCGCAACTTATAAACAAAGGTATGGCATATATGTCCAAGGAAGACATTGTTCCACTGTATTCAGCATTCATCAGACCTATCACTGGGTACAATGTCCCCTTTGGAGTGTACCTAACCAGGCATATCCAACAACTGGAATGTCCACAGAGGTTCCTCACTAAAAGAATGCAGGATGTAAGTATAATGTCCTATGCAGACTGCCTCAAGACCCTATCCTTGTATTCTGCCACCTACAGGCATTTGAGGGGACATCTATGTCTGGCATACAGGGCATTGTCAGACCCCACTCTGATGGACCTCCTGTACAGCCACAAAACAAACAGCACCAGAATTACCTATTCTAAAGACTTAAACCTTGCCTTTGATATAAATAGACCTGCTGGAGAGACAGGTATGCATCCCAGAGATTGCCCTGCCTTTGGAACAGGCTGTCCATCCATGTGAAGCAGAGTTCCTCCCTAACCCAATTCAAGTGCAACTTGCACATTTGGGTGTGGAACAGGAAATTCATCCCAGTTTGGCGCCTATGTCTCTAATGGACACAAACAATCTGTAAATGGTTCATCTCCAGTGCCTCTGCTTACAGTTATCAATTGTATTAGAATGTGTTAGAGATTTGGGATGCATGGTTAGGCTTAAAAAGGCCCTTGTGTTTGTTAGATTAATAAGCACCTATGAACCTATGATGAGATCAGTGCATGAACATACAAGGGGGGCAATCACTGAATTATATGGAACTCACAATTTTGTAAATGGTTGAGATGGTGGTGATGGGATCAGTGCAGGAGCATACAGGAGGACAATCAATGATTTGTAAGGAAGACACAATGTTAGAAATTGTTGGTGGTAATGGCATAAGTACATGCACATACAGGGAGACAATCAATTTGTTGTATGGGGCATGCAATGCTATAAATTGTTAAGATGGTGGTGATGGCATCAGTGCACAAGCATACAGGGGACAATCACAGATTTGTATGTGACACACAATGTTATAAATGATTGAGATGGTGGTGATGGGATCAGTGCATGAATATAGAGAGAGACAATGAGTTGTATGGGACATGCAATGTTATAAATGGTTGAGATGGTGGTGATGGGATCAGTACATGAATGTAAGGTGGGACAATCAGTGAGACAAAGCTCCTGAATTATTAACCTGCTGGCATCACTGGGGTTAATCTGGCCTGACTATGCAATGGTTAGTTAGAGTGGAAAGACAAAATGTGAAGATCTTTTTTTCAGGAATATTGGTGAGAATAAGGTGAAGTGTGGAGGACCTAGATGAATTATTGACTGTTTTGAGTTCCTGCACTCACAGGATGAGTGAGATGGTAAGAGAGAAGTAATTATTGTGTGAGATTTTTTTTTTTGAAGCTGTATAGTTAAAGTTGAAATCTCATAATATTATTAGTTTATGATGTTTGGTTTGGTTATATCTAGTATGTTAAGGATGTTATTTTGAATAACAGATAAAGTACAAGTGGGATCATAAACTGAGACAATAATCATTTTGTTTTGATTATTGAATGATATGTGTATGACTGACCACCTGGGGCAGGTCTTGTTTGTGGAGATGCAAATGGCCTTCAGGGAGGGAGATTGCTGACAGATTCATGAATTAAAGGTTCCATGTCCTGTGCAGTCACTGGTGTTCTTGAATCGCAAGAACAATGATAGGAATTGCAGACTGCAAGGGGACTCCTTGAATTTTCATTAAGGCGCAACTCAGTTATTGACACAATGTTATTTAAGCAAGAGTTAAAAACCTCACCATTTGTCTCTAAGTTGACAATGTTTAGGTGAGCTACAGTAAAATTAAAAAAAATGAAGGGTTTGAGTGTTAGCAGTGTTAGGGCCTTGATTTAGTTTGCTATCACCACATAAAGCTAATATAATGAAGGAAGCAATGGTGCTAAAGTTTAGTAGCCATGTAATGTGTGTAGTATCTATGTCTGAATATTAAAGTTCAGAGTGGCTAAGCCAGCACCCAGTATTACCACTTTGGACAAAGTGGTGAATGGGGGTGTTGTGGGAAAAAAATAGGAATAAAACATAGCACGTGTTCTTCAGAGATGACAGCTAAATTGGATAGAAAATAGAACTATATTGGTTGTAACTAGCTGTTGAGATATTGAGAGATTCTACATCAAGGTAAAGTAAAAACATCAGTTTTATTAATTTTTAAACTCCAGCTACAGAGCACACCTCTTACTATTGGCTGACTTCATCATTAACATGCTAAATGCAATGGGGAGGTTTCCCAGTGAAGCTTTCTACCCATGGGTTTATTAAAGATCATTATTTTATCTACCAGACCCATGTTATTTATTTATTTATTTATTCATTTGACACTTTACCTACAAAGCCCAGCTGGGCAATAATCCTTTTCCAGGAGATGACTGAGAGGAATGCTTCATAGTTAAATCAAATTTGCAGACAGATAAGACATCATATATACACAAGAAAGCACTATTTATAACAATTTTGCACATAGTATGTATACAGGGTGTGAGCACAATCAATTGAATTCTATAAGTTATACATGCTGTAGGTGGAATAGAAGAGCGCCCATATATTGTAAAAGAAAATGCTGTAATGGTAAAGGCATAACAAGAAAAATCACGGCTGTCTACATAGTGCAAATTTATTGCTATGCCTTATACAGGATATAGGAGAGTAAATGGTTATAAGGAGAAAAGGGACTAGCATTGAATGAATCTTGAAGGACAAATATTATTTTAGAAGGCAGGAAAGTGCTGTAGAAAAGAGTAGATAATAAGAAAAGAACAGATGGATGGAGGAGACGTCTGTAGTAAGGAAAGTTTGAAGGATAAGAAATAAATAGTGAGATGTGGGGAGAGAATATTAATATGCCCGCATAGGGAGTTAGCGTCTGTCGAAGTTTTGGATTCTTTATACATTTGTAAATCTAGCCTGAACTGGGGATCCATAGAGATATATTCAATGTCTACTTCCCTGTTCTATCTAACTTGCATCCCACCTCTACACTGTATTTAATAGTATAATGCAACTCTAACATTTAGCCTGTATTTCCTTGTTTTGTCTAATGCCTTATTGATGCTGCTCATATCAATACTCCATTGTATTGTAAATTGTTTCTGAAAATACTGTACCTATCTTGTATTTTGATCCTTATGCATCTATTTTATTATTCTTTTGTATAAACTTCAAGCAACTTATTTTATGTAAATCTTGTAAACTGTTCCTAAAAAATTGATTTTTTTCAGTTTTTATGTATAAACTGGAACTTTTCTCCTCGGTCCTCCACCGAAAATGAGTTATGCCTGGCCCAGTAGACTTTCCTGTAATCATATGCCAGTCAGTAAATAAATAATAAATAAAATAATTTAAATACATATCCAGATATTCATGAGATGTTGTCTAAGTAGGCACTTAAATATATTTATGTTGTTGAATTCTCATTGCAATGGAAAGAAATTCCATTCATTTGATAATCAGTTTGAATATAGTGAATCACCTATTGTATTGGTTGACTCTGCCATACGAAACAAGGATATTTTGATGAGCACAGGTTTCAATGTAGATAGTATAGCTGAATGATACTGGTTAATGCTCGGCACTTTTCAAGGTTATGAAGCAGCTTGTTAGTACTCAGCAGCTGTGAATGAATCAGTGCATGTGTCAGCTCAAGCCAAAACAGCTGTTTTAGAGTAAGGCAATGCGTTCTATAGTGTTATGTGTTGCAGATGTTGCTACTTTCTTGTATCATTGCTCAAGTTCATTTGATAGACATTACTTTAGTAAGATGAAATGAGTTTTAGTGATGTCTCTGTACTGGATCTTATCATTTCTAATATACCTAATGGAGTCAATAGAATATCTGTTTTGTCGCAACCCTCATAAACACACTCAAGTTAATTTTAATTATCACTGGTCATACAAATAATTACACTACTATGTACTATTTCTTCTTGACAGAGTGTTATTCATTGCCAAGATTACATCTTCCTTATACTCCTAAACGTTCATGTCCATGGCATTCCACCCTTAACTGATTTCTTCATATACTGAAAGAAAAAAATCCTTTTTTTGTTTTCTAGCAAAGAAACAGAAGACATTCATACACAACCTCATAACTAAAATTCCTTATGACGCTGTGAAGAAATTGAAATAATAGAAACACTTTCCTTTCTAATTGATTACAAAGTTAACAGATTTTTGGGCAAGTGCACATCTTCATGTTACAGATATGGACATCTCAACTGGACGTGTGATCCCTGCGGCTTCTAGCGAGAACTAAGAAGGCTAATTGTTTGTACTGCGCTAAGCTGAACTGAGGTGGGCTACCAGCCACAACTCTGAGCTGAGTAAACTGAGGTGGGCTACCAGCCACAACTCTGAGCTGAGTAACAAACACTAGAGGCTTCTGAGCTTCCAAAAATCATAAGTTGCCTGTTTTTTTTTTTTTTTGTTTATTTATACTATTTACTGCACTTAGTTATTGCCCACTGGCTACTTTTATGCTAAATTTATTTACTGTGCGCTAGTCTACACTGTTGTACTGCAATTGTCTGCTTTACTGTGCCTGTTAAATCAAATTTTATTGCTGTTTTCACTGTTTACAAAGCTTTTCACTGTTTACAAAGTTTTTTTTATGTTTTTCACTGTTTGTTAAGTATTTACTGGTATTTTTTCACTGTCTTAATGCTATCTGTTCTGCTTAATTTGGTTTTCCTACCAAGCAGTGTTTAAATAATTGATGTGTTAACCATTTAAACTATTAGTATAGCCTCCTGGCTTATTTTCTGTGTTTTAAATGTGTTTTAGTGTACCATAGGTTCAAAGGTTAGTACTAGGCTAACTGCCCTTGTGAGCCATTTTGAGCCTAGCCAATTACCCCATGTGATAATCAAACCCTGATCCTTGTGTTTGTAAGGTAAACACCTTAACCATTATGCCACCCTCCCACCCCACTTCTATTTTTCTGTTGTGGAAAACATTCTCTAGTGTTTCCTGCTGAAACTATGGTAGATAGTAGATGTAGTATAGTCCTGATACAGACTTGCTGCTTCTGGAACTGTTTGTAGTGGTTTGTTTGTTCTGAGCACATTTTCCAAGCCATCTTGGATTGGATGGGCCTATCTGCATTTTTATGACCAAATTGTGCTGATCGGAACCTGTCTGGTAAAGGGAGGCTGGTCTCATGCTTGGGATAAGCATCCCCATTGGTCCTTTTGAATCTTTTTAGAGTTTTTTTTTTTCAAGTTTTTAGCTTCTGGTATTTAGGCCCTGCATTTGAGCAGGTCTCTGCTTGTTTGTACCGAGCTCAACTGAGGTGGGCTACCAGCCTCAACTCTGAGCTGAGATACCAGGTGACTAGAGGCTTCTGAGCTTCCAGAAAGATACATTGCTTGTTTCTTGCTTAATTATAGTATTTACTGTACTTTTTATGCCTGCTGCCTAGTTTTATACTGTATTTATTTACTGTGTAAAAAACCACACCATTGTACTGCAATTGTCTGCTTTACTGTGCCTGGTAAATCAAAAGTTATTATGGTATTCCCTGTTTACAAAGCCTTTTTGTTGTTTTCACTGTTTGTTAAGTATTTACTGGTATGTATTTTTTCACTGTTTTAAAGCTATCTGTTCTGCTTGTTCTGATTTTCCTGCCAGGAATTGTTTAAATAACTGATATGTTAACTGTTTAAAACATTCTTTAGAGCCTCCTGGCTGATTGTCTGCTGTTTTAAACATTTTTAGTGTTTCACTCCTATTGATCTGCTGTGTTAAACATTCTCTAGTATTTCCCTCTGAAACTAGGTTAGCTAGTAGCTGTAGCATAGTCCAGCTACAGGCTTGTTGTTTCGGAAACTGTTTGTAATAGTTTGTTTGTTCTGAACACGTTTTCCAGGCCATCCTGAATTGAAAGTGGCCTTCTCCACTTTTTGAGAGAATTGTGCTGATTGGGACCTGTCTGGCAAAGGGAAGTTGGTCTACAGCTTGGAATAAGCATGCGCATCGGTCCTTTTGAATCTTTTTAGTGTTTTTTTTCAAGTTTTTAGCTTCTTGTATTTCGGCCCTGCATTTGAGTAGGTTTCTGCTTGTTTGCACATGGTGCAGCACCATGCAATGCCACACAACTGTGCACCAAAGCCGGACAGTAAAATTTAACAAATTTTCCCTAAACCCAGGTAGAAATATCCATCCACTGATCTCCTCCATGATTGATTCTGAAAAGCCACCCCTAGTGACAACAGTCTTCAACCTAGCATTATGGACAGTTGGACTACCCTTATTTCTCCTGCTGACCTTATTGACTTAGGTCTCTTCATGCAGTGTAGCAATTGCCTCATATTGACAGACAACCCTGTACTAATAACACTCTCTAATACAGAGTGCAAGGGATGATTTTACACCAAGAATCTTGAATCCATGCTCTCTTTCAATCAAAACAGTAACATGGAGAAGGTTGTCAACTCACCCACCACTACATATGCACATAGTGCCACTATTCATACACATACCATTACTCATACACATAGTACGCATCAAACACATAACTCCACAGATATGGAGGTTCTCTTGAAATACTTATTGAAATGCTAGAGATCTCCAAAACACAAGACTGCTACAACTAACACAGTCACCACAGCACCCATGACACATAGCAACACCAGTGTCTCACCCACAAAGCCAGTAAGACATAACACTAAAAAACAAAGTTTTCTTGTCATTGGAGACTCAATAGTGAGACACACGGATGTCCCACTCACCAGGTTGGACAAAGAGAAAGTCACGGTCAGCTGGCTGTCTGGTGCCAAGATTCATTGAATCACTTATGCACTCAGGTCTCACAGTAACAAGTACCGTTATGACACCATCATAGTTCATGTTAGTGTGAATGACCTGAGACATGCCTCACTTGAATATATGAAGAGAGACATAGTAGAGCTCTATGAGTATGTTTCCCAGGCAGGTATGTTCCTAGCCTTGCGCAGCATACTACCCTCACCTAGAATGATTCCAAGGTATAAACAAAGAAATGATTGATTTCAATAATTAGCTCAGTTTTTGGTGTCATTCAAAGGGGATCCAGTTCCTGTCAGCCTGGGAAGCAATAGTTGACAAACCTCACTGCTTTGCCAGACATGGTTTACACCTGGCGGCTCTAGGCTTTCAGCTGCTGGCAAAGGCTCTTGCCTCCCCCATAGTGTCTTTTGTAGGCAAAGTGTATCTCTGCTACCTTTAAACTACAAATAAAAGAAAAAAAAATCTTGCTTTTTTCCCACTTTCTGAAAGTTAAGAAAGTTCAGTTACAGATTTGCTGTTCTGAACTGTTTGGAAGTTTCTAGAAGGCCAGTGCTTGCTTGGGCTAAAGGGAAGTCACTGTGTTCACCAGTGGGAGTGGTTAACACTGAACAGTCTGCCTGTCCCTGGAGGAGTGGTTACTACCTAGAAGCTGTAGTTTTATTGGCCATTCTGGGTCAATCCTAAACTCCTTGATCTGTCTCTCTTAAAAACAGGCTGCCTCATGGTTTTGGTGTCTTTTCAGACTTGCTAGTTGTTGCTGAAGCACCTACCAAGGGGAGAAAATGCTGAGAGAAGAAAATAAGCCACTTTTGTGATTTTAAGTATTTTCTTCTGATTTTTTGTTAAGTTTTACTGTTTTTCCACCTACTTTTTGGCATTTTCCGGTTTGCTAAAGTTTATATCTGTAACAGTAACAGTACTTGGAACACATCTAGAGCCTGTTTACTGCATTTCCAGTGTTGCACTTAATTTAAAATAGTTTTTTTCTCTAAAAACTGCATTTTACCTGATTTTGGCCTAGCACTCAAGTGTGGGGTCATTTATTGCACTGTTGTGATTATTTTGCTGCTTGTGTATCTCTGCTACCTTTAAACTACAACACAAAGAAAAAAAAAACAAAAAAATCTTGCTTTTTTCCCACTTTCTGAAAGTTAAGAAAGTTCAGTTACAGATTTGCTGTTCTGAACTGTTTGGAAGTTTCTAGAAGGCCAGTGCTTGCTTGGACTAAAGGGAAGTCTCTGTGTTCACCAGTGGGAGTGGTTAATACTGAACAGCCTGCCTGTCCCTGGAGGAGTGGTTACTACCTAGAAGCTGTAGTTTTATTGGCCATTTTGGGTCAATTCTAAACTCCTTGATCTCTCTCTCTTAAAACCCTACAACTCTCTTTTTGCGCGGTTTTGTGCACTGAGCAGCGTCGGGCAGCGCCGCCTAAACAGGTTTAAACTAATCCAGGCTCCACAAAGCCTGCTCTTCACTTTTTCCCTTAGAACTGTTCAAACTCTCAGAGTAATCACTCTATTCTCTTTCTAAAGCCCTGCACTTGCTCAGCTCTTAAACTAACTAACTAAAGCACTACACCCTCCTTGACTTCTCATAAGTATTAGACTCCCGATTGGTCCTTCCTGATCAAGTGAAAAATCAGATCCTTTTCCTAATCATCTGATCAGTAAAAAAACAGTTCCCTATACTAATCTGGTATGTCCAAGGGTCAATTTCAAGGCTACTCTCCAGTCCAGCTGGTGAATCTGGGAATTTTGAGGCAATGTTACAATTGCCTTATGTACACAGACAACCCTCTCCTCCTTCCAACAAACTCTAATACATGTGAGAGATGCAGTTACACAGCCAAACTGGAGGCAGAGCTCTCTCAAACCAAGACTGGCACAGTCAGTCAGGAGGAAAAGGTAACCACCCACACCACAAATCCAGTCTCACACAGACCTATTGCATACCTAACACATAACACACAAAAACATACTCGGAGGCTCTAAATAAAAATCTGCCTAAACAGCAAAGACCTCCTAAGCAGATATCCAAGCAACAGCCACCCCTCAATAATACCCATGAATCACATATCTCACAAAATCAGTGTGCCTCACAACCACAGCCCTTAAGGCCAAACAACACACCAAATACACTTGTTATAGGGGGACTCTATTGTCCGGCACACTGACGTCCCCGCTCACCAGACTGAACAATAAAAAGGCCACTGTAAGCTGCCTGGTGGGTGCCAGGATCTGCTACATAATGCAAGCACTCAGGTCACTCCAAAGCAAGTACAAGTATGACTCCGTCATTGTCCATGCTTGTGTGAATGACCTGAGACGTACCTCCCTGGGCTACATGAAAAGAGGCATAGAGGAGCTCTCTGACTATGTAGCCCAGGCTGGTATGACCCTGACCTTGAGTAGCATCTTGCCCTCACCAAGAATGATGCCACAGTATAAAGACAAAATGATCAGTTTCAACAATTGCCTAAAGTATTGGTGTCATTCAAAGGGGATCCAGTGTCTGTCAGCCTGGGATGACATGCTCGACAAGCCACGTTGCTTCGCTAGGGACGTCTTGCACCTGTCACCCTTAGGCTTTCGTATACTGGCCAAGGCTCTTGCCACCCCCATAGTGCCTTTTTTAGGCAAGGCTCAAAGGACAAACCCACCTCCATAGACAACTCAAGGATAAAAAAACTAAAGGTAATGCTACTCAATGCCAGAAGTCTAAACCTCAAGATGCATGCACTCGAGGCTCTCCTCAGTATGGAGAAAATCGATGTCTGTGCAGTAACAGAAACCTTCGAGGCTCCTGAGAGCACCCCAGCACTACCACGTTATAACTCATACCATGCGTTTCGGCCCCAAAACTCGGACCGAAGCACAAAAGGAGGTGGAGTATCTATATTCATCAAAGATACCTACACCTCCAGGTTAGTGGCAATGCACGAAGCATCAGAAACCATCCATGTGCAACTAACAGCGGGCAAAACTGCCTTTCAGTTTGTAGCCTGCTACAGAACACCATCCCTATTACAGGAACCCCACTTGGCATTCCTGAAAACACTGGAGAATATGAAGGTCTCTCCAAACACTATGTTATTGGGTGACTTCAACTACCCAAACATTGACTGGGAAAACTACTCAAGCCCAAACACCCTCGCCCAATGGTTCCTTGAATTTATAAACTCTAACACAATGGAACAACTGGTCCCCACTCCCACAAAAGCGAACAACATATTGGACCTGGTCATCACCAACATGGGGACTCTATGTTCCACACCAGAGGTAAACCCCTCATTGGTAAGATCAGACCATAAACAAATTTCCCTGGACATCCATATCCCGTCCCCACCCCCAGCCAAGGAAATCATTGTAAAGAATTTCTCAAAAGCCAACTTTGCACTTCTCAAGACTGAGGTGGAATCCTTTAAAGCCCCTGGGCCAGAGGATAATACAGCCCAATCCGCAGAATCCTTTACAAATGCATTCTATGAGCACCTGCAGGAATGCATTGATCGTGCTATCCCAAATAAAACCAAGACTCACTCCTCCAAAAACAGGAGACCAGTCTGGTGGACCCTGGCCATAAATAAGCTATACAACATAAGGAGGAAGCTACTACATGACAGAGCAAAATCCCAAAAAGGGAAGGCATCTCTGATCAGTATTAGCAAGAAACTTCGATCCCTCATAAAATCATCAAAGGCCAGTTTCGAAAGAAAAATTGCCCTAGACACTAAAGATAATCACAAGGCCTTCTTTAGTTATGTCAGGAACATGGGTGGAAACTTCCAGATATGCTCTGAATTGTTGCATAACGGTACAAAATATACCGAACCTACAGACATAGCCAACATCCTGGCAGACAGATTCAGTGCAAACATCCCCCCCCTTCCCCCACAAAGGAGCAAATGCCTATCCCAACTGAATGTAACCTCCCTGACATCACAGATGCACAGGTGAAAGCTGCCCTCTCCAAAGCAAAAAACACAGCATCTATGGGACCGGACGGTGTCCCAGGCTGTGTTTTACACAAGCTCCAAGAAGAACTGAACCCTCACATTGTCACTGTTCAAACTTAGCCTTACTACAGGATATGTACCCAAAGAATGGCATACAGCTACAGTGGTCCCACTCCACAAAGGTGGTGCCACAACGGACCCCGGAAACCCTCGCCCCATAAGCCTGACTAGTCTGGTCTGTAAAGCAATGGAGCGTATTATCATGGAACTCATAAACAAAGACACTGGGAGCCTCCAGACACTGGACCCTACCCAATTCGGCTTTGTTAAGGGCAGATCCTGCCTCTTAAACCTAGTTGATTTCTTTGAAACAGTTACCAAAGCCATAGATGAGGGCAAGGTAGTCCACACAGCCTACCTGGACCTCGCAAAAGCCTTCAACATAATACCCCACTCGGGCATCATAAATATGCTTACCAGCTTAAATATCGACCCCTATATCACAAGATGGGTTGCAAACTGGCTCAGAGATAGAACCCACATGGTCAGAATCACAGGTGCCATGTCCAAATCCAAACCAGTTACAAGTGGTGTCCCACAGGGCTCAGTTCTGGGACCTCTCTTGTTCGGTATATATTTCTCTGAGGTTCAGGCTAACACAGGGGGATTATGGCTGACAAAGTTCGCAGATGACTGCAAACTGGGGGCCATAATCAAATCCCCAGCTGACACAAACATCCTCCAAAAGGGTCTCACAGAGATGGATGCTTGGTGCCAGAGCCACAGCCTCAAGTTAAATTTAAAAAGTGCATAGTCATCCCCTTTGGGAAAAACAAGGTGCCCACAAATTACCACATAGGTGGTAATCCATTAAGTACGGAAGAAGTAATTAGAGATTTGGGGACCAACGTAGATAGTAATCTCTCCTTTGATAATCACGTTGCCAAAGTGGTTAGAAAGACCTTCTACATAGCCCATCTTATCATGAAAGGGTTCGCATCTAGATCAAGAGAGGTCATTGTGCCCCTCTACTCGTCAGTCATCAGGCCCATAATTGAATACAATACCCCTTTTGGGATGTACCTTACCCGACACCTGCATCAACTGGAGAGACCCCAAAAGTACCTCACCAAGAGGATCATGGGCTACAAACAGATGTCCTATGCAGCTCGACTAAAGAAACTCCAGCTCTACTCAGTTGCTTACCGCCTACTCAGAGGCGATCTATGCCTGACATACAAAGCCGTGTCAAACCCAGAATTAATGGACATGCTCCACCTCAAAAAATCCAAGTCCCTTAGAGCTACACACTCCAGGGACCTAAACCTCAGCACAAAAATAAATAGGACATGCTGGAGGGACAGATTCATTTCCCAGAGGCTCCCCTCACTCTGGAATAGAATCCCAGTTCATGTCAGACATAGCCCCTCACTGACCCTCTTCAAGCGAAATTTGGACGCGTGGATGGGAAATCACAAATTCACCCCTGGGATCTCCCCTGTGTCCCTGATAGACAGAGGCACAGTAAACTAATCTTAAAAGGGTAACTTCTGTGACCTACTTTACAGAGGCACAGTAGGCTAATCTAATAGGGAGGCGGAAGCCAAATACACTCTGGCTAGGCTTATAAATGCCCTAGGGAAGATAGCCTAGTATCTACCTATGAACCTAAGTCTTAAAAACAACATTACTGATGTGAAATTAACCAATCAGAACAAAAATTGCACTTGCTGGAAGCACTTCTATCACTAGAAAATGTAGATGTCTGTGCAGTCACAGAGACCTACGTCAAGGCCTCAGAGGGTACCCTGGCCTTGCAAGGCTACAATGCTTTCTACACCTTTAGACCACAAAATGAATGTGTGAAAACTAAAGGAGGTGGTGGTTCTGTCAATATTAGAGATAAATTCACCAACCATCTAGTTACTGGATTTAATGCTGGTCCAGGTTATGGTGGGTCATAGGTAGTTATAGATACCCCTCCATGAGTCATGATTTCCACAAAGCCTACTTGACCAAACAGGAGACAATCCAAATTTTGCCAAACACACTGGTTATGGGGGATTTCAATTATCCCACTATCAAATAGGAAACATACACTAACCCTAACTCAGTAGTGCAAAAGTTCCTTGACTTTGTTAATTCGAATGCCCTGGAACAAATTGTCAATACCCTGACAAGAGGAACAAACATTCTAGATTTGATCCTCACCAACATGTTAGACAGGTGCACTGCTGCAACTGTCAGACCCTCACTAGTTAAAACTGAAAACAGTTCAATCACATTCAAGCTGGCACTAATAACATAACTCACAAAGGTGAAATCAGATAAAAACTTCACCAAGGTAAACCATACGGAATAAATGCATTCCCAGCCCCATCCTAAGTTGGAAGTAGTAACTATGCCAAAGCTTACACTAAAGCACTGTACAATCATTTGCATAAGTGTATAAATTCGGCTGTACCAGAGATCTCCAAGTACTGCAAAGAGTTGCTGTCCAAGAAAAGAAAGGCAAGGCCCCAACAATAGAAGAGCACCCTCCTCAGCTTCAACAAGCAAATAAGACAACTTGTCAAATCCTCCAAGGGCTCCTTTGAGAGAAATTTATCAAGTATGGCCAAGGATAATCATAAGGCCTTTTACAGCTATGTACATAACCTAAAGGTTAGGACTTGAGCATGGGCAGAACTAGTGGCCAATGGTATCACACATACTGACCCCACAGAGATAGTGGATAGGTCTGGTGAAAATTTCACTCCCTTATTCCCTCCTAACTTACAACAAAGCTTCCATAAAACTCCCCCCTCACCCTACATGTCTGAAAAGCAGGTCCTCAAAGTCCTGTCCAAGGCAAAAAAACACAGCCTCTGTGGACCAGATGACATCCCAGGCTATCTTCTAAACAGGCTAAAACATGAACTGACATCATCACTAAGTACCTTTTTAAATCACAACCAAACCACAGGCTTTGTTACAGTGGAATGAAGAACAGCAACAGTTATTCCCCTCCACAAAGGTGGCCTAGCAGCAGTCCCAGGGAATTACAGACCCATAAGCCTGACCAGCCTCATCTGTAAGACCATGGAATGCATCAATGGTGACATCATAAATAAAGACAGAGGTGACTTCCAAACCCTGCATCCTACCCAATTCTGCTTCACAAAGGGCAGTTCTTACCTGTTAAATTTGGTGGATTTCTTTGAAAGTGTGACCAAGGCCACTGATGAGATAAATCTGTGCACATAGCATACCTTAACATGGCAAAGGCTTTTGACACAATTCTACATTCAGGCATTACCGATAAACTTAGCAAACTGAATGAAAACTCCTTCGTGTAAGATAGGTTGCGTACTGGCTCACAAACTGGACACACACTATCAAAGTGGGTGACTCCACTTCAATCAGCAGAGCTGTGACCAGCAGGTGCCACAGGGGTCAGTGCTGAGCCCCCTACTGTTTGATATATACTTCTCAGAAGTTCAGGTCAAAACTAAGGGTTGTGGCCAAGTTTGCAGATGACTGTAAACTAGGTGCAATCATTGAATCCCCAAATTATGTCAGTATACTGGTCTCAAACTGAATGCAAAGAAATGCATCATCATTCCCTTCAGCACAAATAATGCCCCTTCACACTGTTAAATCATCAACAATACCTAAGTACACATGAAGTGATAAGGGACCTAGGATCACAAGTTGACTGTGACTGTAACTTCAACCACTATGTGTCTATTGTAGTAAAGAAAGCTTTCTACATAACACAATTGATTAGTAAAGGCATCACCTTGAGAGCAAAAGAAGTTATAACCAGCCCTATATTTGGCACTTATCTGGGCCATAATTGAGTATAATGCCCCTTTCAGCATGTACCATAGTAAACACCTACAGCAATTAGAGAGACCTCAGATGTTGCTAACAAAGAAGATCAAGGGGGCTCCAGCATGTGCCTTTCACAGACTGACTACAGTTCATGTCACTACAGTGCATATCATATAGACTTCTTAGGGGAAACTTATGCCTGACCTACAGAGAAATCCAAGACCCAAACTTAATGAACTTGCTGCATATTCGTAAATCAAATGGGACTAGGGCTACCCCATTCCAGGGACCTAAATATGGCCTGTGACTTAAATAGGACATGCTGTTGGCAGCGTATTATTTCCCAGTGACTGCTGCATTTTTGGAACAGGCTACCAATTCATGTGAAACAGAGCACCTCTATGACACTGTTCAAAAGGAGCCTGAATGAGTGAATGGGGCACCATAACTTCTTACAGGGGTTGTGCACACAACCTTCCTGGACATGGGCAGTCATCACTAAATGCAATCTTGGTTATTAACTAGCATTTCTATGGTATAACATTGGGATGAGATGGCTAGGTTTAAAATGACCTCTGAGTCAATAGCCTAATAATCTCCTATGATCCTATGATCATGAATTAAGGGTACTACTGTGAAAACTTCCTGAAAGTTGATGTTACAAAAGAATGAAAAAAAAAATGCATGAAACACAAAGGGAAAAAATCCTTTTTTTTCTTGTTTTTTTTTTTTTTTTTTTTGTAGCCCCCCCCCCACACACACACACACACACACACACCTACTTACCCTAGGACTTATGTATACTAACTCCATGGTCACACCAACTTGAAGAAGAGAAAGCCCTAAAAAGTGAGTCATTGTTGGAGAGCCATTACAAATCAATCACACCATCAATGATTTCCTGTGGCAAATAGTATTCGGCTTCATGCCGTTTATCTTTTTTTTTTTTTTTTCTGTTGGTTATTGATGGTCTAGCAATTTCTCCTCAAGCATGTGCACAGAGATCCTAACTTGTTCACTCCAATGGAGCTCAGAAAGTTTGCACTGTAGCTTCCAATGGGCGGAGTCTAAGCCTTTTGACAGAATCAAATTATATCCTCACATTTCAAACAAATATTCTTATCTATATTAAAAGTATAAATGACAAACTCTTCAGCAGAAACTATTTTATAGTAGTAGTATTCTTTAGGTTCTAGGTCTTAAAAATTAATTTTATAGGTCACAGTAAACACAGTAACTACTACATTTGCAATATTTTGTAAACAACTTACAATAGCTGAGCAACCACTCAAGTTATACACATACTGCCAGCAGCATTTTATCTATCTAGCTGAGAGCTTTCATATGAGGCTAAGAAGTTCTTTCTGTGTTATTGAGATATTTAGAAAACTGTGTAAATTATATCTATATAATATGATATCATAAAAACAACAGTTAATATCTATTTTTCCCCCTTAGCCTAGTCCCATTGCTCACATGATTCACACATCCAGATCAAGCATAATTCAAAAACTGATGTGTTCATGCTCTTTGGTAAACACCCTAATTTGTGATGGTTCTGCTGTAAATGGCCTTTTTTCAGTTATACTTTTACATTTCACAACCTGTCTCTCTCTCTCTCTCTCTCTCTTTTTTTTTTTTTGTGTATCACTTTACTGCAGTGTCCTCCTCTCCATTCATTCAAAGGCTTGAGATGATGCTGGGGGGTTGTTCCACTAACCTCTTCCACTGGGGGGACTTTATTTTCATTTATAACCAACACCTTGGTTTAGCCCCTCCCCTCTATTCACCTGTTTTGCATCAGAAGGCTATTCCACTCTATTGACTGCTCCTCCCCACAGGAATGCTTAGATGAATGCCCCCCAGGATGGGCGTACTCATTCCATGCTGCCAGTGCCACAGATACCAAAGCCACTAATCAAACCCAGGTCACTTGGGCTGCAGTTACGTTTTTACCATCTGTGCCATAGAACTGGCCTACATTTCACAAACTCTTAATCACATTCTCAGACAACATGGATATTTTTCTGAATCCCAACCCTTATGTTCAATGCTGTTTGTTTATCTTATCATATATTTCTTATGTTTTTCAGATTGTTTGAAAATAGATATTTATATAGCTGAAATATATACCCAAATACTGGGAAACTGTAAAACTTATTTTTGGCACTTGCAGATATAACTTCCACTTGAATGCTGGTTTAATAAAGTTCCACCAGAATGTAGAAATTTCCTTTTGTCACCTATTTATAATATTTTATTTTAAGTAAGTAAGTCGTATAGTCATTTGGACATTTTAGCTGTCATAATATTTGCAATTTTAAATTCAGGAGGTTGCATTTAAAAAAATGTATGTTGAATTCGTCTAGTATGACCATATTTAAAAGTTTACATGCAACAATTGTCGATGATAATCCTGTATCTACTATCCAATATCTTATCCAATCTGTGAAACAATATGTTGGCAAAACATGTTTTCAGTTTTGAATAGGAATATATTTTATTCATGAAACATGGGCTTTATAAACACTTGTTTTAATATATGAGATTCCCTCTGCTTTCTGTAATAAAAAGACACAGGAGGATTAGGTATTGATAACAGAATGTCAGCCACAAACAACTGAATTGAAGTATTTTGATTAGTATTAGAAGCAAAATACTTTATAAAAATAATTCTCTGAAATTAACAGAAATGTGTACCATAGGAAATACTGATAGCTGAGGTAATAAAGTACTTGCTTTATTAGAAGTGCTAAATGAAAGTTGTATGAGGTATAACACCCCCAACTTCACTTTAAATGAATTGATATATAATCCCTCATTGCTAATATCATTTGCTTTTAAAATTTCATCTTTCATGAATCCTTAGATGGATATGCCCAACTTATTCTATGAAATGCTATGTCAGTATTCACTTTGAGGACAGTTAGTGAATTTTTTTTTTATTTACTTTTACAGTTAAATCAGTTCTCTGGTGCAGTCAGAAGTCTGTAGCTTAGCAGTAAAAGTATCATGAGCTGGATCTAGTAAACCATTTAGATAACATTTAAATCTCCTAGACCACAGCATTGAAATTAACTAGCAATCCATATATAATATCAACATCTGTCTACTAAAATAACATTTAATATTATTAACCTGATCATGCTTGAAAAAAACATGGATATATTTCCATACAGCAAGTGCAATATTTGCATAACTGTTGGTACATGCCATGCTCATCGCAACTCCCATGGTTTGGAAAAAAAAAACTCATTATCAAACATAATTATATTATTCTCTAAAATTATTTCAATTAAAGAACATAGTAAATTAATTTTAGCATAAAAATAATCACTAATGCTAAATAGATAGCTCCTTATATTATCTATACCAAAGGAGTTTGGTATTACAGTAAACAATGATGTAATATCAATAGTCACAAGCAACAGATCATTAAAGTACAATTAGCCTTTGGTTATTTGCATAAACTATGCAAAAATGTAATTCTTCAGAATATATGAGGTCTTATCCAAACTGGCGGCAGTTGTTTTCCCACATATATAGACATAGGCTTAGTAAAGCCATCCAGACCGAGAAACTATCTGTCATAATAGTGGATTAGTCAAGCACTTATGGATTTTAGGAAGACTATAGATGATGGGGATTAATGGATGGTAAACATGTAAATAATCAAATAAATAAGATGTTAATAATCCATTCATAAACTTAACATAAAGGCAACTTTTTACTTTAGATATAATTATATCAATATTAAATTTATATAATTTTTGATAAGTATTTTTATCAGATTACATGGCATGGCTCTTATCAACATATGATAATCTATCCATAACAACAATAGCCCCACCTTAATCAGAAGATTTAATCTCCATGGTCATGTCATGTTTCAACGTATCAAAAGTTTGTTTTTCAGCAACAGTAACATTATAAAATGAAGCCTAATGTCCACGATGAGAAAAAGTATCATAAATCTCACTCTCACATGTTTGCCGAAAAGCCTCAATAAGTGGATGATTCTGTGAAACAAATAAACTAGGATTATGCATTCCACCTGTTTGCACACTCAAAAAATCTTTAAACCTGAGTTTCAAAGTCATGTTTTTAGCAAACACTCTAAGGTCTGAGATAATGTCAACCACATTAATATTCACTGAAGGAATAAAAGATCAATCTTTATTTAATGGCTTACATTGCATATCATCCAGCCTACTATGACGAGATGTTATATAGTAGACAGTCTGCTCGTATTTGATGACTGATGCATGTGCAAGTGTTTTGCACCCCTGCCTTGACTTCTCAACCTTCCCGACCTGTTCAGTGCCACTTGTTGTTTGGGGTTTTAACAGATTCTGAAAGTGCATGAAAAGTCATCCAGATTAAGCAAAGATGGTTGCTCCATGGTATTAATGGTATTAACAGATATAGAATGATGACTGACAGCACTATTTAAACCATAAGACTTACTATTCATTGAGATAGTCTCAAGGAGAGACACAGTAGTAACAGTATGAGACACTGACTTTCTCAGCCAAGAAAAAAATATGATTAATTTCGAAATTATTCTTACTCCACAGTAGCGTCTTCTGTTTTGTAGTCTTCAAGAAGAATGAAGCCAGAAGCATCCTCAAATGCCTTGCTAATCAAAGACTATGTGAATATTAATCTAGAAAAACTGAATGATGACCTGGTTAAATTCAGCATTCCTCTCCAACCTAATAACTCCACTGCATATACAAGATCCTTTACTGTCAAACTGTATGCAGATGTGAGTATCTGCATGGGTGCATCTGTCCCCCTCCAAAGCAAATATAATACCGATTTAAAAATAAACCTCAATAGTGGAACCCAAATATAAACAGGCTACAAAGTAAATTTAAAAAAATGCATTGCATAATGTAATAAATAATAACTATCAATATGTCAAAAATATTCCTTTGAAACTTAACAAAGAACTCTGGTTCTTCATCAAATCAACCAAAGCTCAATACAAGGTAAAAAATTGCTGTCCAGACAAAAGACAACCATAAAGCCATCTTTAACAATCCCATGCATTAAACAGAGCTATCTCACATTCTCAGGCCCTGAGAAAACAGACATTTCACTAGCAGATACAGTTACCGCTAACTTCACTTCCCTCTTTCCCCCTACATTCTCAGAGCACATACCTGCTTTTACACTCACCTTGAGAACAAGTCACCAAAGCACTTTCCAATGCCAAGAATACTGATTCTATGAGGCCAGATAACATGCTGGACTGCTTACTGACCAGCTTGAAACAGGACCTGTCAAACTTCCTGCAAAGGCTATTTGATATTAGTCTACAAGCAGACTTTGTGCTGGATAAATGGAAGATAGCAACAATTAACCCCCTGCACAAAAAAAATATAGATGCATAAATATGATCAGCCTCATCTGTAAGACTTTGGAGAGGGTCATTATAAATAAGGACATAGGTAACCAAGAAACTTATGACCCAAGCTGGTTTTGTTTGGTCAATGATAGATCCTGCCTACTTAATATAGCCAAATTCTTCAGGAAGACTACTTAAGCAATGGATGAGGAAACATCATTACAAGTCACGTATCTAGACCTTGCAAAAGAGTTCAGCACCATCCCACAGGTATTATTGATTAACTCTTCCAGGTAAATATTAATCCCTATGTACCTAACTGGCTAGCAAACTGGCTTATAAACAAACCCAAAGAAATAATGATATATTGCTCTACCTCCTCCTCCTCCTCCAAAAAAAAATATATATATATATATCACTAGTGGTGTATCTCTGGGTTCAGTCCTAGGGTCACTCCTCTTATTTACTTCTTATTTTCTTCTTGAAGGTCAAAGCTAATATCTAGGGTTTGTGGCTGACCATGTTTGCATATGATTGTAAAGTTGGTGCCATAAAAAACTCTCCAGAGGACACCAAGATCCTCCAAGACATCCTTTCCTAAACAGATAGCTGGTTTGGGATAACAGTCTCCTTTAGCAAACACTCCCCTGAAAACTGAATTGGTAGTTAGGGACCTTTGTACCTATGCCGACAAAAAAACTGTCTTTTGATCACAATGTACCCACTCTTGTAAGAAGGTCCTTTTCTATTGTGCAGTTTATTAGTAAGAGTGTGGTGTCTAGGTCCAGGGATGGAATCATTACACTGAACTTACTACTTATTATGCTAATTATTGAGTATACTGCCTCATTTGGTATGTACCTGCCCAACCACTTAACACAGCTTGGAAGGCCACAACACCTTCTCAACAAGAAAATCAAGGGCCTCAGTTATAAGAACTACAGTGACCATCTCAAAGGAGCATCCCTCTTCACAGCATCATGTTGGCTACTTAAGGGCAATCTCTGCCTCACACACAGAGCTTCAGCAAATCCTGATATCTCTAATTTACTGCATATCTGCAAGTCCAATGGAGGAATAAACATCACATCATGAGATCTTATTCTCTTCTAAATTCTAAATAGAATATGTTGAATAAACAGATATGCATCATAGAGAATACCACTAATTTGGCATTACCTTCCTATCCAGATAAATCAAAGTAACCCCCTTTATGCTATTCAAATGTAATCTAGATAAATGGATAGGAAATAGGATTGGGATATTTTTGCAGTGACCTAATGATAATGGACATCAGCTGGGTATAACAGCCCTGTGCTTCTAATACTTAGTCAAACACTCTGCTTGTGCTGTTTCTTATGAGGTCATAACAAGGCCAAAATATGCATATCCACAGCTAGTGGGGTTTGGCTTTATTGGCCTGAAATTGTCCAGTAAAACAACAAAACAAGTCATGGGCATTCAGAGCTGCCAATTAGCTGAAACACCTGATGTTCATAAGGATCATTTGCATATATCCCATGTGCCTCTGATACAAGAGGTTTGGGAGGTCACTCAGTGGAAGTTCTAGCTTTGCTGGAGTTTTCATTTTGTTTTTACTGATTGTTTTTTCAGTGATCTCCTCACTCATTGAAATAGTTGGAAAATGAATGTTGGTAGGAATGATACTGAGGGAACTGTTGAAAATTAAGACCATCTGGGGGGCCTTGCATCATATAGTCAGAAATGCTAGGCAGGCTAGTATGGAGGTGGGTCATGTGTAATGTAGCCATTAAAAAGGAAAAAGGAAATATATTAACAGGAAAGTGGTGAAAACGGATCAGAGGCTTGGACTGTTAGCACTAAGACATGAGGACTCAGAGGACAAAGACTAGGTCTACTTTTGGCTGGACAGTGTTCATTTGTCAGACTTCAGGCTCGATCTGTTCAATCTACACTCAGCTCTCCTACATCAGGAGCTTTCAGCAAAGGAGGATAAAGAATAAACCTGTTCTCAATAGATGTTGGGGGAGAGGCAGCCATGACACACAGGTCACGTGGTGGGCTGTCAAGTTAGGGGTGGCTGGGGTTGCTCCTCCCCTTCTCCAGTCATAGATATTTGTTTCTTGTCTTCCAAAGGCAAATAAGGTGGGGGGAATCAAAGCAACTTTGCAGTCCTGTGTTGCTGGAGCATAGAGTGGTGCCAATGAGAACAAGCTCGTATTTCAGGTGCTCTGACAGAGTGCACACCAGGTTGAACTGCCCAGGTCATTTCTTTGCCTGTCTCCAGAGGTTACAGTTTTTGGGTATCAGGCAATTACAGAGTCATGATAAAGGAGGGATACAGAAAGTAGACAGAGGACCAGGAGCTAGGCAAGTCACAACTAGGATATTGTTGTAAATACAATGATTATTGCACTAATATTGCTGTTGTAGGATGATAACTACTGCATTGACTTATTAATCAGCGTTAAATATTATGTCTGACATATGGTTAATCTCAATAAAACTGGTTCTTGATCCCTAAGCACTTGTCATGATTCATGAGGTCCAGCTGGGGGAGAAAAAGAATAATTTTGTGATGGGTAAAATAAGTAGTCCATTACAGAACTGGACTGAACATGGTCCAATCAGGAGTTACACTTCAATGAAGTGGTCGCCACACATGAGGGCAAAGGAGAAACAGCATGTCAGTGGAGTTAGAGGCAAGGCAGGGCAGGGTAGAAGACACACACCCTTCCCTCCCACTTAGATGGCATATCTGGGACTGGACTGACAGTTTGAGGACTGGGGAGATGTCAATACCTTTCTTATGACATGTTTTTTTTGTTCCTTATCTCTGAAAGGGAAAGGAGGGTGATGCAAAAGTTCCATGTCACCAGAACATGGAGTGGTGTCAGTAAGAGAAAGCCTGCATTTCTGGTGTTCCGATATAGTGCAGGCCAGGGTGTACTGGATCCACATCATCTGTTCACATGTTGCTGGAAGTCACAACCTCAAGGTTACAAGCAGGTTCAGAGTCATGATAAAAGAAGAGTACATAAAGCAGCCTGAGGGTCAGGTGCTAGGCAGGTGTGTAGGTTGGATAACTCCAGGAGTGGGATATTGCTGTTGTTAAGATGATTATTGTACTGATATAGCTCTTCAATGGTGATTATCATACTGGTTTTTAAAGTAGAATGCATAACCTGTATTCATTCTCATCAAAGCTGGTTCTCAATCCCCAAAAAGGTGTCCATTAATAAAGCTGGGCTGGGGAGGACAACCTGTCTTCTGCAGGTTTTTGCAGTGCATTATGTTTGTCAGAATGAGGGGCTGTTGTACTATTACAGAATTGTAAAGGTTTTACTGCAAAGCCACATGCAAATGCAGCAGTCTGGAGGCATGACTGATATTAATTATTTGCATGCTTTCCCCCAAAAATACCGCTGGCATCTAAAAGCTTCAGATAATTACTCTTCAATGCTATTTGGGTCCTGAAGCAGAAAAAGTGTATAGTATCTTTTGAGGTGTACACCATTCACTTATGGAAGGATCACAACCTTTTGTACCACTGCAGGCAAATAATGTGAAGATACCCTGTTTGTGTACTTGTGCGCAAGTGTGCATGTGTGCATGTTGGAAGTTGCCTGTGTAAAGGCATTAAATGAGCTGGTACAGGGAATAGTAACAGGGTTAGGTCTAACAATGCAGTGTTTGATTTAGAGATATGAGAGAATATGTTGTTGCTCACTGTGGCTTTATTATGTCTCTGAATTACAGATTATTATCCTCTTGTTGGAGAGTATAACTCTACCTGATTAGCTCTGGTGGAGAAATCTGTCTGAATTCTTGGGAAAGTATTTGCTTCCTGTAAAGAATCCTGGCAGAATTCACTGTACAAGACAATAATTAAAGCCCTTAACATAAGAAAGGATGTGCATATGTTTGCATAGTTTTCCAAGTGTATTTTTCATATAACTAATAAATTTAAGAAATAACAAAAAATGTTCTCTGAAATTTGCAATAACCCCAAAAGACAGTTGTGTTTGCATAAACGTGGCATTTAAACCCAATACCAGTCTCTGAGATTAACTACTTTTTTTATTTTGCTAGGCATCTTCTGGAACAGTGCTGGAAATGAATTCATCACTGCATTCATGGAGAATACTCTTTCACTTGGCTTTGGCACTGAGCTTAGGCTGGTAATCACTGCCCTCAGTCCTTCAACATCTGTTAATGTCAGCATTTACAATACATCCTTTAATGTTATTCTCAGTCTTGAGGAAAACGAATCAAAACCGGTTTTTATTCCTGCTTCTGCCGAACTCACTGGCAGTTTGATATTTTCTAACAGAATCATAGTGGTGACATCTGACAAGCTCATTACAATACTTTCCATCAACAACAAAT
This sequence comes from Protopterus annectens, assembly GCF_019279795.1. Lineage (NCBI taxonomy): Eukaryota > Metazoa > Chordata > Ceratodontiformes > Protopteridae > Protopterus > Protopterus annectens. The sequence continues at coordinate 1,920,180,971 of NC_056729.1, forward strand.
TTGACACAGCAGATTCTAGTAACATTTTTCCAGTGGATAGCCTTGATACAGATTACTATGTTTTTTCTCCAAGGTATAAATCAGGAATGTCACAGTTTGCAGTTATCAACTACAATCAAACCAACATAATTCTCATTACACTTAGTGGTGATGTCACTTACAATGGACAAAATTACCAATCAGGAGATAATATAACTGTGGTGTTGTCTGCATTTGAGGCCTTTCAACTACAAAGTAGCATTAGTTTAACTGGTACTAGAATTCAGTCAGAGTATCCTATTGCAGTACTCTCTGGAAACAGCAGGGATTACTATACCAACCCTGGCAGCTATGATTACTTGTTTGAGCAATTGCTTCCAGTAAAGGAATGGGGAAGGATGTTCATGGTATCTTCTTTTGCTTTTCAGAATTATTTTGATATTGTTACTGTTATTGCTTCAGAAAGAACAGAGATATATTACAATAATGGGGCAATGTCTGGCAACATAAGTCTTCAACAAGCAGAACACACAGAAATCAACCTAGCTTCATCCTCTTCTTTAATTATCAAGTCAACAAAAGCAGTCATGGTAATGTATACCTTCACTGGGGGTTTAATACATGCCTTTATTGGCTTTCCATTTATAATGAACATCATACCAGTTGAATCATTTTCTCATACTTATGTTATCAGTGCAACAAATCTGACAGCCAGCTATATCCGTATTATTGCTAAAGAACCAGTGTTATCTGGAATCCTGAAGGAAAATGGTCTGTCAAACAACCAGTTAATGAACTTTGTGAATCTGACAGAATACGCTTGGGCAGATGTTGCACTTGGTGCCATTAATGAAACCATAGTTATGAAATACTGCTTACCATTTGGAGCCTACATCTATGACCGAATTAGGTTCATAGACATCGGAACAACTGCTCTGGCAGTAAATGGAAAGCGTGAGTAATAATTTCCATTTATACAGTGTCTATCTATATTCAAAGCACCAATATCACTGTAAATTAAATGAGATATATTACATTTTTGTATATGTTTTGAACTAAAATTTCAAGTCAACAATTCGGGTTATCCCAAGTGATCTGTTGATTAGCATTCTGTTTGCAGATTTTGTGCAATGCAAGATGACTAGAGCTATATTAACTGATTAAAACCATGAAGAATATCGATTATAGCATGTTGTAAATGAGGGTAAAGCTGCAGGTGAGGAGGACAGTGTACTACAGTTATAATAGGAAATGTCTATTACTGTGCATTATGCAAGTGTGCATGAATGTTGGCATGCATAGTACACATGGTATGTGCATGTTGTGTGTGTGTGTGTGTGTGTGTATGCATCTATATCTAATCTATAGCTATATGTATCTATATATATATATATATATATATATATATATATATATATATATATACCCACAAATCAACAGCTCTGTTACAATTTTTTTTTATAATTTGCTCTAGTGAACTGATGAATGGTATCACTGGACCTAGTTGCAATATTGTATGGTGTACACAGACTCTCACTCTGTATGGGAGCATGTAAGGACAGCCATTTACATAAAACATTCAGAAAGCTTAATTTGGCCAAATGAAGCTATAAGAACAGTCTTCAATCAGTTGGCCTTTGACAGATTCCACTATCTACACACACAAACACACACACACACACACACACACACACACACACACACACACACACACACACACACACACACCATAAAAAGATGGTTAACAAAGGTTTAAGTACATCAGCATACTGCTAGCCTCTAGTTTTGTGACTAGTGCATGCCACCACAAAACAGAGTAAAGACGCTAAGAAATATTTCACTGTGTCTCACTCACATGCACACATACACTGGTAACAAAATACGGTGGTCTAACCACGTAGTATGTTCCGTAGCAGAAAAATGTTCAAACAAGAATGCTGGCAGCTTCTTCAAAGTTCAAAGCATGACTGACCAAAATTCACATAAAAAACACACTTGCAGCTTCTCCAAAGTTTAAAACGTGTTTAATCCATAAAAAAGTAGTAAGCGCTTTCGCGTAGGTTCACCTACGCTTCCTCAGACATAAAAACTGTATAAAACTCTCCAGCTTTTAAACACAAAAAAGCGGGAAAACATATCAATTAACAACACAATCATTCAATCTACCTTATCTGTTAATCAGAACTTAAAGAAACATGACAACTGCAGCAAAAAACTGCCTCTTAGATGTAAACAAAGCACACTCAGGCATTACAACTGGTGTCAAAATAGCTTCACAGATCTTACACATGATCATCGTATTGTTCAAGCATTACTAATAAACAATAAAAGGAAATATTCATACCGAGCCACATGTTTACATGAATATTAAAATATCTATACTAACAAAAACAATAAAAATCATCGGTCATGCTAACATCAACAGCAATCACATTTTCATCTTCTGCTTAAATAAATTAATCTAACTGTAGACAGATGAATAACCACACTAAACCACTCCGTTCATGTGAAAAGAGAACCTTGTTTGAATAAAGCCACTGGCTATAACTTATCAAATGAACACATTGTCATCAAACAGGTTCATGATCTACAGCAAAATTAAAAACGTTATAGTGATCGCTAAAAGCACAAAGCTTGCAGTCACTATCACTAACCATGTCTTATCTAGCTGTCCCATGACCCTGTAGTCAGTCTGTGCAGTCCAAAATGTTCTGTATGATACATTCTTCATAAAGGGTACAGATGCCTGTGTATAAAAATACTCCATGAAAACGAATCACGCAGAGAAAATATACTTCAACACGCGTATTTGCGTGTAACGCGTGACTTATCCCATCCAAATGCAACGCCCTCAATGGTGGCATTCCTCCAATCCCTGCCTCCATAAACTTCAGGAAGTTAGCTGCCGCAAAACAATTTCAAGCAATAGACCCTGCACATATCTGATCACGAAGCAAAACATCCCTTAGTGCCGAACTACAGCATCCTGAATTACAAACCATTCTATCATCACATATATCATACTTAACAGTGCATATATTCCTATGAGGAATATCTTAGTAAAACATAAAAAATTTCTTTAATTACGCAACAAACGTTTGGATGTGATGCCTGTTTTGACAGGCATACGCACTGCTGCCATTAACAGGCAGCCAAAACATTAACTCCAACGACAATATAATTTCTTCTCCAGAGAAACCCACTAATTAAAGAATGTACTGTACCAAAGCAACTAAACAATCATCTCATGGATGCTCATAGATATGTCATACATCACTCTCAAGGAGTAAAACCAAACACTTTTCACCCAAAATAACATATGCATAAACAAGGATTTATGGTAGATAACTCAATAATTGGACAAACCTCCCCTAATCATCAAAGACCAACTATGAAGAATGACCGTAAAGATGTCTGTGAAATGTACCCAAACTGACTTCTCATAAAGACACCTATTAACATACAAATACAAGCGCACCTACAGCGACAATACATACTCCTACATTACATCACACAACAAATCCCAAAACACCCATGTATAAGGCTGCATTCCCTTTAACAACCAGAAGTCAAGATGAAATATAAAACTAATGTTAACTCTATCAAAAGTCTTATCACAATAGACACATGTCCATTCATATCCTTAAAAATGTCTACATAAACATAACCAAGAGTAGTATTATCACAATGCCTCCACATATCAAGCAACATTCACTTGATAAAATAAAAACAATGTATGACATATAGTCTTGTGTTGACCCTATTAGTAACTGTAATACAATAAGCTCTACCCATGTATATCATTTGAACTCTAAAGAGCGAGATCAAATGAAGAGCAATGAAGGGCCATCTATCACTCTGGGACAAGAACTAATATAACCCATCAGTTCAGAATGTCCTGATCTCCAAATAGAGCACGACTACCTCTCAGAACTTACAAAGTGACCACATCAAAATCCACTGTTTCATACAAATGTTGGCAAAGCTGTAAGGCAATTCTCAAAAGTATCAAGGAAACAAAATCCTAACCCCCATCTCATCATAAAATGATAAGAAGCCATCAAAATATATAGACAGATACATTTGTATTTACAGTACAGGCTTAATGGTAATAAAGTTATTCAAGCCTGGATATAGATGTTTTTTTTTTTTTTTTTTATTTTACATTTGTTGACCGGGCTAGTCCAACTGGATACATGTCCATTTTCAGTGGAGGCCCGGGGAGAAAAGCTCCAAGGTCATGGTTAGATTAACAAATACAATGATGATGTTACGCAAGTTAATACTAGTTAATACAAATACAATGATAAACCTATAACAAGTGAATACAATTAAATACACTGATGCTTAAAGACCAAATAAGAGAAGCAAGAATTATATAAATGATTTAACGAGGTACAGATTTGAACAGCCAGACAAGCAGGGCTAAATAGAGCGTTCTTTGGTTTTTGGGTTAGGTGGAGGCTGAGAGAAGCCTAGGTACGGCAGGGACAATAGTTTTTAGTCTGGACTGGAGCAAGGGCATAACCATTTGGATTTCAGGTATGCTCTAAGATGTAATTTAAATTGGTACTGAGAGGTCATAAGTCTTAGGTTGATTGGTAGGGCGTTCCAGGATTTGCCAATGGAATTGGCATATAGTGCTTCACCACCAGCGTTATTAGATTTAATGGTCCGTACTTGTGGACTATTGGAAGACCTGAGGGAGTTAAGGTTGAAGTACGGGGTAAGTATTTTGTTCAGTGAGGGGGTTTTATCTGGATGGTTGATAATTTTAAAAGCCTCGGTTAGCTGGTTGAATTTGAGTATATTGGGCAGTTCCAGCCATTCGAGAGACCTTAAATTTAGGCAGTGATGGGTGCGATAGGGCGTTCCTGTTATGAATCTGGCTATGTGATTGTAGGTAGTAGAAAGTTTATTAAGCTCTTTCTTGTTTAGGAAGGAGAATATCGGGGAGGCATAAAGGAGTGTGGAGAGTAGGTGGGTTCGGGCAATAGTTAGCTTGGTGTGCGGAGTTAAGAAGGCCTTTATTCTATACATTGACCCAAGTTTTTTGTTAACCGATTTAATAGTTAAATTTACATGTATATCAAATTTAAGTTTATGGTCTATGGTCACCCCTAGTAGTTTGGTATGGGATACGGGGTAGATAATGGTGCCATTATTGGAGGACACATGGAAGGTGGGGTTGTTGGTGTTGAGGGTTCTATAGTTTGAGCAGTCACTGAAGTGGGAAAAAGAGAAGTAATTTGGTTTTGGTAGGGTTAAGTAAGAGTTTAAGTTCCGAGAACCATTTTTCGACAGTAGAAAAGCAGTTTTGGGTAGTGGCTTGGAGTTTGGCGAGAGATTCGTCAGAGCAGATCAGGGTGGAGTCATCTGCATATTGAATGCAGGTGGCTTTGGGAATAATTGAGTGTAGGCCATTTATGAAAATGGAAAAAAGAAGGGGACCAAGGATAGATCCTTGGGGACACCAATATTAGTGGGGAGTAGGTCTGATAGGCTGTTTTGCCACTGGACCGCCTGTTTTCTGCTAGAGAGATAGGCATTAAACCAACTTATGGTTGGTTTGCTAAGATGTAAGGTTTCCAGTGCCTGAAGCAGTAGTTGGTGGTTGACCATATCGAAGGCTTTCGACAGGTCTAGAAAGAGCAGAGGATATTAGTTTATTATTGCGATTGTGGTTGACTGAGTCTACAAAGGAGAGGAGAGCTGTGGTTGTGCTATGATGGGAAAGCCATGTTGGGTATTTGATAGGAGGTTGTTATGTGTGAGGTAGGTAATGAGTTGTTTGTGGACACAGCGTTCCATAATTTTGGCTAGGGGAGACAGTATGGCTATGGGTCTATAGTTGGAAGTTTCAGTGGAGGACCCTCCTTTGTGGAGGGGGATGATATAAGAGATTTTCCAGATAGAGGGAATAGATGCTTCAGAAATGGTCCGGTTGATCAAGATTGAGACAGGGTAGGCTATGGCATCAGATGCTATTTGTAGGTATTTGGCAGGGAGCAGATCTGCCGCGAGGGTGGTTGGTTTCAGTTTTTTCAAAAGGGTGCGAATGTATGAGGTGGAGATGGGTTGTAGGTTAAAGGCCGTTTGGGTTGTATTTATGGTTGGGGTTGCCACCGAGGGAGGCGTGGCAAGCTTACTGACAAGGGACTGGATGGTCTCAATGAAAAAAGAATTAAAGGAGTTGGCTATTTCTGTTGGGTCATTGTCCATGAGTTTGTCGGGGGTGGGGGTAGTAGACTTACCGGGATGTAGTAAGTGGTTAAAACCAGCCCAGAATTTTTTAGGATTATATTGATGTTTGTTTTGGAGGTGACAGAAATATTGTTTTTTATCAGATTTAACGGCTACTTTGGTTGAATTTCTAAGCTGGAGGAACTTGATGCGGTCTAGGGGGGGTTTTGTGGTTCTCCATTTATTCCAGGCCTGGTCTCTGATTCTAATTTTGGATTTAGTTTCTTGTGTTAGCCATGGTGCTATACGTTCCTTAGTTCTAGTAAGTCGTTTAGGAGCATGGGAATTGAGTATCTTGAGGAAAGTGTCATTAAAGTATGAAACACTTTCATCTAACGATAGGGTTTTTAGGATGTGCCAGTTACAAGCCTTGAGATCAGCTAGGAATTGGTCAGGGACAAAATTCTTGCTATTCCTTACTAATCTAGTTATGGGGGGATTCGTATTTGAACATTTGTGTTTTATAATAAAGGTAAGGTAGCGAGGTGGTCACTAAGGTCGTTGGGAAGGGTCCCTGTGGTAGAGTTATTAGGATTCCTATTAGTAAGAATCCAGTCAATAGTGCTCTCCTTTTGTTGGGCATGTCCAATTCTAGTGGGAGAAAGAATATTTTGGGAGAAACCATGTAAGTTAATGGGGAGTGGATTTGATTGGGCAGAGTAGAGAGACCAGTCTATATTAACATCTCCTAATATTATAGTTTCTTGGGGATAGGTATTAGCAAGCCAACTAAGGGTTTGTTCAAGATTTTCTACATTTTTGCCCGGTGGTAGGTAGGTTACTATGAGATTAATACTTTTTTGTCTGTTTAGGGATAGCTTAAGGGCAATCAGTTCCAGGTTAGGAACTTTTGGGGGTTGGAGTAAATTCATTGTGATGCTCAAGGAGTTCTTGAACATCACAGCTATTCCGCCACCCTTTCTGGTTGTACAATCAGCCCTGATGATGTTATATCCAGGAGGGATAATTTCCTCATCCTTGGTGCTTGGTTTGAGCCAAGTTTCTGATAAACACATTATGTCCGGGTAGTGGATATCAAGCATGGCATGTAAGCTATGGACTTTATTATTAATGCTTCTAATATTGAGATGAAGCAAAAAGAGGGAGTCCATGAGTCTACTAGCTGCATGGAGGAGGTTAGGGCCTGGGTCACTATGAGGGCCTGGGTTAGGGTGGATGTCCCCGTCATTAGTGATGGATTTTTTCAAATATTCTAGTATTTTTTGTAGTCTAGTTAGTAGTTTAAGCTGTTCCCTTAATGAGGATACTTTTGGGTATCTAAGAATAAGGTGAGTACTTTTAGGGATGAGGTGAGTAGCAGAGTAGAGAGAGGGAGGGATAAGAGTAGTGGTATTTTGGGAATACAGGGAGGTCTGACCCTTAGGAAGGTAGATTCCTGTTAGGGCTTGTGTTTCATAGGTTGTTAAGAGAAATGGTAAAATGAGGAGTAAAAGTACAATGGGGAGGGTGGTAAATGAGTTTCTGTCCATGGTGATGGGTAAGATGTGCCCTCATCTCAGTATCCAATTCAATTCGGCCTTAGCTAACATATTAGCTAAATCACCACCTCTGTGACTAACCCTTACTATTTCTAAAACACCCTCTATCTCTGAATAATGACTCCATCATATCAGCTTCCTTCTCCAATTCACAGGGATCTTTACATAACCTACTCAATCTAATAAATTGACTCTTGACAACGCCAAAGAAAACATGCCTAGGGTGCATGCTCTCATATCTAAGGATCGAGTTCCTCCAAACTGGTTTCCTATACAGTGTCGGAATAATCTGTCCTTTCTCATTGATGTTTAACGTCACATCTAAAAAAGGGATAGAAGATTTAGAGTACTCCTGTGTGAATGTCAAGAAGGTGGTGGTCGACTCTATTTCTGACCAAAACATCTCAAACTCAGATAGTGTACCTTCCCATATGATAATAATATCATCTACAAAACGTTTGTACAATTTCACCTGTTTAAACATGTGGTGTGTAAATACATAATTCAACTCCCACTCTAAAACCACTAAATTAGCATAAGAGTTAGCACAGGGTGTGCCCATGGCAACACCCCATTTCTGCAGATAACTCTTGTCTTGGAACATAAAGATATTATCGTTCAATACTAAATCTAGAAGTTGACAAATGAGTAGGTTCCTGTCTCTAGTATAAGTGGATTTCCTGGCGAGTATCTCATGAACAGATTGTATCCCTACATCATTGGGTATACAGGTGAATAAACTGTTGACGTCTAAAGTGATCAACAAATGCTCATGTAAGTCAACAGCGAGTACTATATTCCCTATACTTTCCAAAAGCTGATATGTATCTCTAAGTATGGAGGAAAAAGATTCTATGATAGGTCTCAATAGATATTCAATGAAAGCCAAAACATTGTAGGTGGCCCATCCTTCCCCTGATACTATTGGTCTCATAGGTATAGGAGTGATGCTCTTATGTATCTTAGGCAGACCCTTAATGATGGGAGTGATGGGATTCTCGACAGTGAAAAAATCATAAATTTCCTTACTAACCTGTCTACACATAACCAAGTCGTATAATGCATCATGTATATTATGAACTATACGATCTACATCTTGCTTACATATTTCTCTATACGTATTGGTGTCAGAAAGCATAGATACCATGGTGGTTATGTAATCTAAGGTATTCATCACCACCACCCCTCCACCTTTGTCTGCTGGCTTCACAACAATGTCTCTCCTGCATTTAAACCTATTTAAAGCCTTATTCTCAGGCGCTGTCAGGTTGTAATATGTAGGCCTATTACCTTTAGAGGAGAACAGCTCATACAAATCATTATCACAAGCTTTCATGAAACACTCCACATGACTAGGCATATTAGGTATAAAGGTACTCTTAGGTCTAAATTGAGACCTAAAACTGTCAGATGTATTACATTTTGTTTGTTCTTTAAACAACAATTTCAATGATAATCTTCGACAAAACAACCTTAAATCAATAAGTGACTCAGTCAAAGTACTGGTAGTAGCTGGAATAAAGTTGAGGCCTTTATTCAATACACTAATTTCAGTGTCGTCCAAAATAACATCAGACTCATTATAGACCAGAGTAGTCAATGTCTTACTTTCCTTCTCTGTCCCGACCATTCTCCTGACGGTTTCCTTTTTCGTGGGCCTCTGCTGTTGGATCGCCCTCTGTTCTGATGGTTCAATTTGACTGGGTAAGGTAAAAAACGATTACCATCAGTAACTGGTACTTTTGGAATGGCTCCTAACGCAGAGGTAATGTTCTTATCTAGAAAGGCCAATTGATTAGGGGGTGGAGTATCCATCCCCATGGACTCACTGACATAAGTATTACTAACAGGTCTATTTGGCATATTATCCCTATTGTCCAATGTTCCAAGAGTGGAGGAGGGTGCTGCTACTGGCACAGAAACAACAGATGGAACATTATCAATTACATTCATCAGTGTGCTATTGTTGGTGGATGTAGCGCTATCATAATTATTATGGACATTATTATGTGTTCTAGGCCAAACAAAAATCTGGCCACACTGAAAATCTTTATAGTCTCTCATCAGTTTCTTTTGTTTGATGTTCTTGAGTCTGAAGCTAAAGGCATTGACTTGCATACAAATATTCTTTAGCTTATTGGTACAAAATTCAGACTTGAAATGCTCAGATATTTCTTTATAAGCCATATCTGCTTTGTTACGCAGCTCAGTCTCCATGGGCTGGAAATATTGAATCAACAGTTTCATGTATCTGAAGCCCAAGTCTATATTAAGGTCCTGCCATTGCTTAAGCAGGGTTGGATGACTGTCCCCATATGAGGGCATGCAGAAAACCCGCATGCCCCTGGGGACCACCTTGAAATGTATACTAGCTTCTAGGTGTAGCCTCTGCCACACCAGACGTTGCAACTTGTACAAATCATCTTCCAAGGATTTACTCAAAGTAAAAAAGTCATTAAGGTTCGCACCATTTGTAGCTTCATTGTCTACCAAACTGTCATTTCCAAAGTCCAGAGTCAATAAAGGGTTGTGCACACATACACACACATAGTGAGGCAGAATGAAATGGAAAAGGGTCACTTATTCAGAGCTTCCCTGTGTCTGGCTTAGACACCTGTGATTACAAGACCTTGCATTGCTTCTAAACCATCTGTGGACCTGCAAAACTGATATAGGTACAGATATATATATATATATATATATATATATATATATATATATATATATATATATATATATATATATATATATATGTGTGTGTGTGTGTGTGTGTGTCTGTATCTTTTAACCTGCTGTAATTATCTCACTGCTATTTAACACTTATGTACTGCATTTATTGATTTTGTTGAATTTAACACTATTTTTCAGCCTGCACTTATTAAAGAATTACCATCTGTTTGTTACAGCACTGCACCTAGGTAGTAGTGTTATATTTTCTAAGCTCCTCTGATACTGCAAAAGTTGTTTTGAGTTCGCAGCATTTTTCTGTGTTTATAGAAGTTTCCTACTTTTGAACAGTTTTTTTTTTTGTATTTGTGAACACTTCTCAGGGTTTGTGAACTTGCTTCCAAGGATTCCTGAATCTAGCCAGTGATGCCAAAAATGATTGACTTCAACAATTAGATTATTTTCTGGTGTGACAAATACTGTTGACCAATCAACAAACAAAAAGAACATCAGGCTAGGTGAATCTACTCTACTTTATTCTAACAAATACATTAATAATTTAGTGCTTTCATCCATAATGAAAATGAATTTCATGAGAGTTATAAACACCATTAACACACCAGTTTATATACTGAATTAAACCAATCACAGCATCTCCTAATTAATAATTAATTATCTTAAAATGTATTAACCAGTCACTAAATCCAAAGGAATATTAAAAAATATATATGAATATATGTGCAATCGAATGATGAATATGCTAAAAAAGATATGATTACACAATTAAATGTTCATTCAATATCACAAGCACATCCTAATAGAATAGTAAAATAATATAGCCTCTGCTGATGCCAAAGTAACTCAATGTATGCATAAAATACTACTGAAAACCATTTTTTTAAGATGCACTGCAGGATTCAAGAAACTCTGTGTAGGGTTTGTGTAGTGCTTATACAGATTGTTTCCATGTACATGAAGTTTTGAATTTGCCAGTGCCATGCAATGCATATTAATGAAAAGCAGTGTACTTAAATAAGGTTTTGTGGCATGCAACAGTGTTGTTTTGGCCGCAAAACCTCTTCCAGAAAGCGGATAGCATTTCCATGTTATCTGCCATCAGCAGCATGGCAATCATACCACTTAACCTTTAACAGCAAGGTATCTGAACAATGCTATAAATAATGGGGGGGCAAAGGCCCAAAAATAGGGGCAATTTTTAAATACTGCTCTACAAACTTAAAAAGTGGATAGAATAACAGGTTTTGCTTTGGCATGAAATTTCTGAAAGTTATGAAATTAGAATATTGAATGTCTGTCATTATTTTGTGAATTCAATCCTCAATGATTTGCCAGTGATTTGCCAGAATCCCACAATTTTATAAAAAACAGACAAAAAATATGAAACAAAAATATAGATATTCTGTGAAAATCTGTACAGTTGAGAGGTATGATGACAATTGCTTTTCCTTGTTCAAAATTTGGCAGGGTCCCAAACACATTTAAATTGTAAAAGTTCTTGCAAGGGACCCTACCGTAGAGTTGTCATTCTGCATGTATTCATTTCATATATTTTATTGATTTTCATTTCTTTCTCTCTTATTTTCTCACATGTTTGCATGATGATTACCTTATATGCATGACTGGACCACCCATGTATCATACATGTCCCCAGACAGACAAAAATAGAAAATGGATTCATTCAGTAAATACCACTGCACATCGTGCAAACCCAGTAAGAGGGACTGCACTGCACTAACACTCTGAAGTTAACAATGAATACTAATATAGGGGATGACATGCAACTAATCCTCTGGCAATAAGTCATAAATCTAAGTCTGGAGTGCAAATGGTTCTGGGTTCTAGTACAGGGCAAGCAAACTTTTCTTTCACTGTGTTTGACATTGCAGATTAGACAAATGAAGTGCAACATACACAAGTGTTTTCTCAACATTCTTTTGGTGAGAGCTGTAAGTGTAGGACTACTGTACACATGGTCCTAGGATCAAAAACCACATATTCCATACACTTTTAAGGTTGTTCCATAGCACGTCATATTTACTGTCACTCATAACACCTGAAATAGTGTAGCTGATAATATTTACATATATGAGGGCTGAGATACTAATATTATGTCACTTATTTACCTATTCATTTATATGGGTGTTGTGAATATATTATAAGGGTTTACAGTCAAAAGGTCGACACTGACATGTCCGACAGCCACCTCCTCGACCATGGTAGGAGCGGCAGTCAGAATGTCGACGTTCACGTGTACATCCATTCAGAAGGACGTACACAGGACAGGGATTCACAGCATTGCTGTGAATGGAGGATTTAGAAACTATGGTCGACAGAATTTGTAGACTTTGTTGCATCGACCATACAACCTACTTAATATGCACGAGTCAACGTTATTTGTCGTGGAAATCACCGTTCATGTAAGTGATTTTCGTGCTTTTGATAGTAAACCTATTATAAGTATGACTGTGGGTACAATGCATACTATGTTCATGCAAGTATATTTCTGCAATCCCATTTGAATAACAGAGCTACACAAGCGGCTGTAGGTCATACATCCTTGGAATTGCATTGCTTTTATTATTATTATTATTATTATTTTTATTTATTGCTCACTGTTGTGCATTGCTTACCATTATGAAATAAATACATCCTGGCTGACTCTGTTTGCGTGATGGTAAATGGTGCTCGACTTTTTCAAATGTAGCTAAAAACAGACAGTGAGCATTCTCAGTAAGCTCAATATATGCATATGGTGGGAAAACTTGATATTTAAAGTGGAATTGGTGGGAAATGCTCATTTTACATTGAGCTTGATCTTTAGGAGACAATGCTGGTGTTGAAAAAGGTGTGCACTTCAGAGTACAATGTTGGAGAGTTCAGGAGTCCAAAGTCTTTGTTGGGCACCTAATTAAGGAACATGGCCAATGCCTTTTGCAGAAAGACTATACAGGTTCTTGGTATAAGTCTGAAGCCTGGACTAGTTTGCCTAGGGTTTTGACCAGTGTGACAGGTGTTCCACCCACTGCTGAGCAGTGTCATCATCATTATGATGATCTCCGTGTGTGACTGGTGTTCCACTCACTGGTGAGCAATGTCATTTATTTTATTTTTATTTATTTACATTTGTTGACCAGGAGTGTCCGACTGGACATAGGTCCATTTTCAGCAGCGGCCTGGGGAGAAAAGCTCCACAGTTAAAATATACAGACAGTAGTTACATTGGATTTACATAGCAATTAACAATTTGATTAACATAGCAATTAACAATTACAAACATAGTTACAGATGAAGAACATAGTACATCAGTAGACAACTAGAATTTTTATCTGCGAAATACATAACAGACATTAACAATTGTTAGAATAAGAAGCTCCTGCTGTATAATAAGTAGTAGGCTTATGAGCATCCGAGCTTGCTATAATCAAGGTCATTAGTGGGGTGGAAAGAAAGGTAGTGGGTGTTTGGGGTGGGTGATATTAGAATGGGAGTTGCAAGGACATAGCCAGCATGTTTTTAGGTGCGCTTTTAGTAAAGTTTTGAAGTGGGTGCATGATGGTACGGAGGTAATTGTGGGTGGGAGGGAGTTCCATAATTTGGCTATGGTGCAAGAGAATAGTGCTTCACCAGCAGAGTTATTGGCTTTATTGATCTGCAAAGGATTTTTGTTGCTGGATCTTAGTGGTCTAGTGGTGCGATAGGGTTGGAGTAGATTCTGGAGGGATGGGGCATTTAGTGGATGGTTTACTAGTTTGTGGGCGAGTGTGAGTTGATACCATTGAAGGAGGTGAGGGAGTTCAAGCCAGCCCAGTTCAGCAAGTGAGAGACAGTGATGCCTACGGTAGGATGCCCGTGTGGCGAATTTGGCAATTTTGTTGTAGCAGGTCTCTAGCTTGTTTAGATTGCATTGCCTTAGGTTGGTATATATTGGAGAGGCATAAATTAGGGTGGAGATAAGGTGGGAATTTGCTACTGAAATCTTTGCTGCTTTGGTGAGAAGTTGCTTATTTCTGTATAACTCCACTCTCATCTAACCTCCACATGGGAATGGTCCTGCTCCCATCCCTCATAAGCTACTCTTTACTTTTTCTCTTCCTTCTCTCAAACCCCAGGTAGCAAATTTATGCTTCCAGTATACAACTCCTTACAAGTATCTAGCAACTCCTTATCCTACTGCATCTAACTACCTCTCCTCAATCAAAAAACAAAAACAACTCCTTATCCTACTGCATCTAACTACCTCTCCTCAATCAAAAAACAAAAACAACTCCTTATCCTACTGCATCTAACTCTCTCTCCTCAATCAAAAAAACAAAAACAACTCCTTATCCTACTGCATCTAATTACCTCTCCTCAATCAAAACAAAACAACTCCTTATCCTACTGCATCTAACTACCTCTCCTCAATCAAAAAACAAAAAAACAACTCCTTATCCTACTGCATCTAACTACCTCTCCTCAATCAAAAAACAAAAACAACTCCTTATCCTACTGCATCTAACTACCTCTCCTCAATCAAAAAAAACAACTCCTTATCCTACTGCATCTAACTACCTCTCTTCAATCAAAAAAACAAAAACAACTCCTTATCCTACTGCATCTAATTACCTCTCCTCAATCAAAAACAAAAACAACTCCTTATCCTACTGCATCTAACTACCTCTCCTCAATCAAAAAAAAAAACAACTCCTTATCCTACTGCATCTAACTACCTCTCCTCAATCAAAAAACAAAAACAACTCCTTATCCTACTGCATCTAACTACCAATCCTCAATCAAAAACAAAACCAACGCCTTATCCTACTGCATCAAACTACCTCTCCTCAATCAAAAAACAAAAACAACTCCTTATCCTACTGCATCAAACTACCTCTCCTCAATCAAAAAACAAAAACAACTCCTTATCCTACTGCATCTAACTACCTCTCCTCAATCAAAAAACAAAAACAACTCCTTATTCTACTGCATCTAATTACTTCTCCTCAATCAAAAAACAAAAACAACTCCTTATTCTACTGCATCTAACTACCTCTCCTCACTCAAAAAAAAAATGTTGCCATTATTACCTTTGATTGTAACACTCTTGTTCTGTTAATTATCAGAAATTGTATAATGTTAATCTCACTAATCCTCATGCAATCTATGTGTGCATCCTAATCTTTATGTAATCTGTATGTGGAGCTTTTCTCCCCAGGACTCCATTGAAAACGGGTTCTTCTGGCCCAATGGACTATCCTGGTTAAACAACTACAAATAAATAAATAGTTTTTGTGGACATTTTTTATGGTCATGGATATGTGAATTTCAAATTTTAGTTTATTGTCTATTTCCACGCCTAGCAATTTGGTGTGCTCTGTTTGGTGTATAGTGGTGTTGTCTTTTGCTGTGATGTTAAAGTGAGACTTATTTTGAGTATGTTTGGTGGGTTGGAAGATGAGTAGTTTAGTTTTGTTTGGGTTGTGTATTAATTGGGCATCGGATAACCAAGTTTCAACAGAGGAAAAGGCTTCCTGTGTGACTTTTTGCAGTTTGGGTAGGGACTGGGCTGAGCAGATGATGGTTGAGTCATCTGCGTATTGTATGAGTGTGCCATGTTTGGTGGTAGAGGCTAGATTATTGGTGAACATAGAGAAGAGTAGGGGTCCAACAATGGATCCTTGGGGAACCCCTATAGAGACAGGTAGTTGGGGAGATATGTCATTCTGCCAAATAACAGATTTTTGGCTTTCTGACAGGTAACTCTGAAACCAGTTGGTGACTGATTGAGAGAAGAATAGGTTATTAAGGACAGAGATGAGTTGTTTGTGTGGAACCATGTCAAATGCTTTAGATAGGTCTAGGAAAGTAGCAGAGGAGAGATAGCCATTGTTTTTATGCTGAAGGATAATGTTAATAAAGGAGAGTAAGGCAGTGGTGGTGCTATGGTTTTGTTGGAAACCATGCTGAGTATAGGAAAGGAGGTTGTTAGTAAGGAGGTAGTCTGAGACCTGAGAGTGAATGCATCTCTCTAGTATTTTGGAGAGTGGAGAGAGAATAGTTATGGGGTGGTAATTGGTAAGTTCTGTGGAGGGGCCGTCTTTGTGGAGGGGAATTATATGTGATACTTTCCATAGTGTGGGAACGTAACTTTCTGACAGAGATCGGTTAATCAAGATGGATACTGGGTAGGCCAGAGCATCAGCTGTGATTTGTAGGTATTCACTTGGGAGGTTGTCTGCTGCTAATCTGGTGGACTTAAGTTCAGTTAAGAGTTTTTTTATGTTGGAGGTAGGTACAGGAGAAAAAGAGAAGGCAGTGGGGAGATTACTAGTTGAAGGTGTGGGTTGGAGTGGATGGGGTTGTGTTGTTTAGCTAGTGATAGTATGGTTTGTGTGAAGTGTGTGTTGAATGAGGTAGCAATATTTCTGAAGCAGTGAGGGATGTTAGCAGGAGGGGTACTGACTTTACCTCTGTGGAGGATGTAGTTTAAGGAGGACTAGAATTGTTTGGGGCTGTGTTGGGAGGAGTCTAGGGCAGACTAGTAGTATTGGAATTTGTCCTGTTTTATTAGCTTTTTGACTCTATTGTGTAGTTCTAGGAATTTCTATCTAGTTGAGGGGGTTTTGGTTTGACATCAGTGCTCCTAGGCTTTATCCCTGTTTTTCATTTCTGACTTAGTGGTTTTCTGTAGCCATGGGGGGGGGGGTTGTACTTTGGTTCTGGAAAGTCTTATGGGGGCATGGTAATTAAGGATGCTCAGGAAAGTAGTATTAAAAAATTCAACTGCGTCATCAATATTGAGGTAGTTTAGAGGATGCCAATTACATTCTTTGAGGGATGAGATGAATGTGATTGGGTTAAAGTTTAGTTTTTTACGTATTTGACGGTAGATGACAGGTTTAGCTTGGTATAGGTATTTTTGGAGTAGGAATGTTGGGGGGTGATCACTGAGGCTATCTGATAAGCAGCCTGTTATATAAGACTGGGGGCTCTTACTGACGAGTATCTAATCCAGGGTAGTGTGCTTGTTGGAGTTTTTATTTATCCTGGCTGTCGACTGGATTAGTTGGGTGAAGCCATGAAGGTTTACATGATGGGTTGGATGGTTGCCAGAACAGGATTGCCAGTCAATATTGAAATCACCTAAAATTATAGTTTCTTGGGGGAGATGGTGGGTAGACCAGCTAAGGAGGTTTTTCTAGTGGGGAGATGTTTTGGTCAGGTGAGAAGTAGCATCCAATTATGTTGATGGTTTTGTTTTGGTTTATTTTGAGGTCGGTATATATTATTTCTTCACTGCCTATTTGTGGAGCTGATGATTTTAAGATCTGGATGTTTAGATGCTGTTTAAATATTATAGCTACACTGCCTCCTTTCTTGTTTAGCTGGTCTTCTGTTAGTATGCCTTAACCGGTAAGGAGGATTTGCTCACTGGTAATGTGAGGTTTTAGCCAGGTTTCTGTCAGAATGACTATATCTGGGGAGTACAAGTCTATGGTGGCATGGAGTTCATGGACTTTGTTGGATATACTTCTAATATTTAGGCTTAGTAGAAGGAAGTCACTTGGCTTTCTATTGGCTGTGATATGGAAGAAGTTGTGGTTTCTAGTCTGATTAAGAGGATTGGGGTTGGAGATGGTAGGGCCAGTTTTGGGGTGGATGTCTCCACTTGGGGCTAGGTTTGATATGCATGAGGTTATTAGTTTTCTCAGTTTTTGAATGTGTTTGTTTATTAGGGAAACTTTATGATTGTCCTCTGTGGGTAAAAGATATAGCGGGAGGGTTACTATGTTAAGTAGTAGGGATGCTTTATGTTTGAGTAATATAGTTGTTAGAATAAGTGGGGGGTGCATAGGGATGGCTACTGAGTTGGTGGGAGGGGAGCTGAGTGAGAGTGAGACATGAGTGGTGGTGTGAGTAGTAGTACAGTGGTAGTGGTTGAGTGGGGGAATGATGGAGTTTTGGTAGGATGTAAGATATGCAAGGAGAGTGCATGCAGTGAGCATAGGTATGGTATGCTTAAACATGTTAGCTGAGGAAGAGTGATAGTAGTGGGAAGATGGAGGAGGTAGTGTTAGGTTTAGTGCTGTGGTTGGCTATTGGAAAGATGGGAGGTGTTTGTGAGTGTAAGAAATGCAGGACCACTGGGGGTGGGAGGGAATAGGGGAAAAGGTGGGGAGCGAAGCTTGTAGAGACCCTGTTAGTTGCTCTTATAAGGGGGGTGGATACAATCAGGTAACAGAGTAAACTGATAAAAGAACACATGATAGTGAATGTGGAGAATCAGGTAGGTGCCCTGTATTTACACAAACTATCAGTTAACTGTGCCCCAGTTCAGGCAGTTTTAATAAGGTTTATGACAGAGCCGAGCATGAGGTGCTCAAAGGGTGGTTGTTGTTTTAAAAATGGTGCCTGCCACAGGTAATATTTATTAACTTTGTGATTGGCTTAAGGTAATAAACATGGAAGGGGGAGGGAGACAACAAGGGTGTGAGCAGGCAGTTCTTTTGTACTGCTGCTAATGTGCCAAAGCTAAGACAAGTTTGTGTTTAAGAAACAATCAGAAATGACCAAGGACTGCTCTGAAACTGTAAGTCATTTCTTAACCATTTCTGAGGTGCAAAAACAGAATAACCTTGTATCAGTAGGTTACTGTGGTCTCAGTTTAAATTAACAAACACACAGTATTGATCAGTTATGGATACAATTTGCTAACAGAAGGGTATAAGAGAGAAAATGGAAGATTAGTGTATGTGTGTGTGTGTTTGGGGGGGGGTGCTTACAACCAAAGCAGAGTGCTCTCCAGGGGATAATGAATATTGGCTCAAACAGGTAGACACATACTCAAAGTTAACTTTAGCTGTTTGCAGACAGTTCAGACCCGGACTGCACTTTTCTTATAAGAATGATAAAGGTGGTACCACAGCTGAATACTTAAGAGTGGTGTTAGGTTCAAAGTTAACTGTAGCTGTTTGCAGACAGTTCAGACCCGGACTGTGCTTTTCTTACAAGAATGTTAAAGGTGGTACCGCAGTTGAATACTTAAGAGTGATGTTAGGTTCAAAGTTAACTGTAGCTGTTTGCAGACAGTTCAGACCCGGACTGTGCTTTTCTTATAAGAATGTTAAAGGTGGTACCACAGTTGAATACTTAAGAGTGGTGTTAGGTTCAAAGTTAACTGTAGCTGTTTGCACACAGTTCAGACCCGGACTGTGCTTTTCTTATAAGAATGTTAAAGGTGGTACCGCAGTTGAATACTTAAGAGTGGTGTTAGGTTCAAAGTTAACTTTAGCTGTTTGCAGACAGTTCAGACCCGGACTGTGCTTTTCTTATAAGAATGATAAAGGTGGTACCGCAGTTGAAAACTTAAGAGTGGTGTTAGGTCTAGAAAAGAAGAGTACAGAGAGGAGTAAGCACTTTTGAGATGGTAAATATATATTATAAAGATTATAAAAAACACACTGAGCAAATAGCTACTGCATGCAGGACAATATGTCTTGAACCAACTACTAGTATATGCAGATACTGAGCCAGTTGGAAAAACATCAGTAAGAAGGGACCTCAGCTGACAGTTATGCAGTCACAGATAAAAATATAGCGAGCAACACTCTGTCCTGGGTCTCTGATGTGATTCTATCCACCAGTAACAGCACAATTATATAGAAATAATTAGACACCAGTATGAGCTGTCTACACACAGCACATTCACATGAATAACATTAGTTAACAAGGTGCAGCTATGCAACTAGACCATACTATTATACTAAAAACAACTTGGTGCAGACAAACAAAATGCTAGCATGCCATAGTAACTTCCAGTAATAAAGCATAAATCATATTAGATGTCTAACACAATTCAACATAAAAAAGCATATATATTTGTAAAACTCTTACTCTAGAATCACTGTGCTATTGATGGGGCCTGTAGCAGAGTGGATTGTAGTTTTAAAAATGGTGCCGGCCACACGTAATATTTATTAACTTTGGGATTGGCTTAAGGTAATAAACAGGGAAAGGGGAGGGGGAGAACAAGGGTGTGAGCAGGCAGTTCTTTTGTACTGCTGCTAATGAGCCAAAGCAAAGACAAGTTTGTGTTTAAGAAACAATCAGAATTGACCAAGGACTGCTCTGAAACTGTAAGTCATTTCTTAACCATTACTCAGGTGGAAAAACAGGATAGCCTTGTATCAGTGGGCTACTGTGGTCTCAGTTTAAATTCACAAACACAGTATTTATCAATTATGAATACTATTTGCTAACAGAAGGGAATAAGAGAGATAATGGAAGATGAGTGTGTGTGTGTGTGGTGGGGGGGCTGCCTACAAGCCAAAGCAAAGTGCTTTCCAGGGGATAATGAATATTGGCTCAGACAGTTAGACACATAGTCAAAGTTAACTTTAGCTGTTTGCAGACAGTTCAGACCCGGGCTGCGCTTTTCTTATAAGAATGATAAAGGTGGTACCGCAGTTGAATACTTAGGGTGGTGTTAGGTTTAAAGTTTACTTTAGCTGTTTGCAGACAGTTCAGACCCGGGCTGTGCTTTTCTTATAAGAATGATAAAGGTGGTACCACAGTTGAATACTTAGGGTGGTGTTAGGTTTAAAGTTTACTTTAGCTGTTTGCAGACAGTTCAGACCTGGACTGCACTTTTCTTATAAGAATGAGAAAGGTGGTACCGCAGTTGAATACTTAGGGTGGTGTTAGGTTTAAAGTTTACTATAGCTGTTTGCAGACAGTTCAGACCCGGGCTGTGCTTTTCTTATAAGAATGATAAAGGTGGTATCGCAGTTGAATACTTGGTTTTAGGTTCAAAGTTAACTTTAGCTGTTTGCAGACAGTTCAGACCCGGACTGCACTTTTCTTATAAGAATGATAAAGGTGGTACCGCAGTTGAATGCTTAGATTGGTGATAGGTTTAAAGTTTACTTTAGCTGTTTGCAGACATTTCAGACCCAGGCTGCGCTTTTCTGATAAGAATGATAAAGGTGGTACCGCAGTTGAATACTTAGAGTGGTTGTAGGTTGGAGAGACACTGAGCTCCTCATGGGGCCTGTAGCAGAGTGGATTGGTCATCATCATTATGATGATCTCCGTAGGAAGAAGAGAATACCCTTGATCAGTGAATCAGGGAATGCAGAGCAAGTGCACTCCACAAATGTGTAGGTATAACATGCACTGACCAGTCGTACGACTGAATATAGTCAAGGCTGGTATTCATAATGGCATTCTAGTTTGTTCTTCTTTTTCCACAGCTGCTGAAAAAAGGGTCTTGAATGTGAGGTCTCATGCAGCACGCCTGGCAAGGATAACAGAAGCACATGGCATGTATTTATATAAAAAATACTGTTATTGTAGCTTTAACTGTTACAGCCAGATTACTTGTTTTTTCAGATAGTTGTATATGATTGGGCATACATATGTCAACCATCAAAGGAAATATGCATCCTTACTCTGTAGCACAAAGCAACCATTCCACATTCTCAATTAACAGTGAGCAGCCATGTATAAAGTGTAAAAGGAATGTATGCATGCATTAGTATGTAGTCCAAATGGAAAGTACAATATTACAGAAGTCAGTGGTTGTGGGTTCAAAGACCCCACTTCCCAAATATACGTTATATACATAATACCGGTAGCTAATCATCATCAGTCATCAAAACTACAAAAGGTTAATATTACCGAAAAACTATTTACCACAAAGCTACTACTTTACTGGTACTGGGTCCTGCACTGGTGGTTAGCCCCTAAGCCCCTAATTAACAGTAAGACATTTCCCTAAAATTGCTCTGCCCATAGTCACTAGTATTATCAAAACCTGGAGACTACCATCCCCAACTTACCCACTCCCTGTATCCAAAACTAGCCTTTTTTCCAAAAGAAATATCTCTTGTAGAAAATTTATCTTTAAAACGTATCCCCTAACATTAATTTGACTTTAAAATTAAGCCATTTACCTGTAGATCTGAGCACTGGTGTCTGGTGTCTTGTGATTGGTTTAACCCCACTCCTCTTGCCGTCGCTTTTCTTGGGCTTGCACCATGGCCCACCCTGCTCCCATATCACACCCACCCCCAGGACTCCTAAATTAACTAGTCTAAACCACACCCTATCCCCACAATAACCAATCAGTGACAACCTGTAATAAAATCAGCGCTACTCAATCAGCAATCACTTGCCCCTCCCCGTCATCATTTCCTAGGCTCTAGTGTCAAGTTAGGTAGCTATGTCACCTTTCACCTTGCTATTGCCAACCCTGCTAACAACAGTGCTGCTCATCCCCTATCTCCTCTCAGCCTATGAAACCAAGAGTAAACTAGGCTTCCAATACCCAAAATTTCAAACTTCCACTCTAATAGGCATAAATAAAAATGTTCACCTCTCACTACCGCATATATCCAACTCCTCATTTCCACAGAAGTACATCCTTACTAGACCATGCTACATTACACCCAAACCTACACACTATCAAAAAATTATCCACAAAATATGGAAACTACTACTCAGGTTTAAAAACAACCTAACAATGGATGGCGACATCCATCCAAACCCTGGCCCACTCACAGATCTCAACCCAAGCCTCCCCACCAGCACCCCTACCAACATTGCTCCATCAAGCAGGCCACCAAACTCCTTGCTGGCCTGCCATCTAAACATCAAGAGCATCCACGCCCTCTTAGATTTGAATACAACTGATATACTATGCCTCACAGAAATGTGGCTAAAACCTTCCACTAAGGACAATGAGGTATTGCCACCAGGGTACAATATGCATAGACTAGACCATACCTCAAGAAAGGGTGGCGGGGTAGGCATACTTTACAAATCTGACTTATCTGTCACTTTGGATATGCAACAACCCCCCAAATCAACAATGCTGAAATTCTCATTGCCAAACTAAAAATTAACAGTAACAAAAACATAAACATAGTCTGTGGCTACATTCCCCCAGGTAAGAACATAGAAACCCTAGAACACTTCTTAAACTGGCTATCCCTTACCCATCCACAAGAAACCATCATACTAGGGGACTTCAACATTGATTGGAACACCTGTTCTGCTGAAATCCCCACAACCCATGTAAACCTACATGGGTTTACAAAGACCATATCTTCTCCCACTAGGATAGGTAAAGGCAACCAAAAAGATAGTACCCTTGACTGGATACTCATTAACAACCCCCCACAGTACTATACATCTGGTACTTTACTTGATGATCACAGTGACCATTGCCTCACATATATAATCAAGTTTAAGGTAAACTACTACCAATACCCCACTTATCTGACTATTAGAAGCCACATAAACTTCAACCTCAATGAATTTAATAATGAACTTAAGGCTCTTAACTGGACAGCCATAAAGAATCTCCCCCTAGATGATGCAGTCTCATACTTTAATGCTAAATTCCTTACTGTCCTCGCCTCCCATGTTCCCACTCGTACCATCAGAACCAAAGTTAATATTGTGACATGGTTCACCAAAGGCACCAAAGAAAAAATCACACTAAGAAACAAGGCGTGGGCCACCTACCGAACAACAACAAACCCCAATGATCAACTTAAATTCAGACAACTAAGAAATGACACCAAAAAATTATATAACCTTAGATAAAAAGAACTATTACTACCACCTACAACAAACCCACCAAAATAGACCTCAAAAGTTCTGGGCTGTGCTCAACAAACTTCTACGCCCAGGCCAAACTACCACCCCATCCCCCACAACCACCAACGATAAATCCTCTGAAAATATAGCTAACACCTTTAACACCTTTTTCACAGAGACTATCCAATCTCTGGTCATCAAACTCACTCCTAATGTCCCTAATCCAAGTTTAGCCCCTACCAATACCCAAACACCATTTAGCTTCCTACCTGTACCTACCCATCTAATAGTGACCCTACTTAAGAAACTGAGACCCACAACTCTAGCTGCTGATCTACTTCCTGCAGACTACTTACAAAAGGCTGCAGATGCTATAGCATACCCAGTCTCCATACTGATTAACTGGACTCTATCTGAAGCCACCGTACCCGCCATCTGGAAAATCTCCCACATTATACTTCTTCAGAAGGGAGGCAGTTCTACTGAACTTTTAAACTATAGGCCTATTGCTATATTGTCTCCACTAGCTAAAGTCATGTAAAAGTGTATACATGCAACTTATGCAATATCTCACCCACAACAAACTTCTGTCCAATACTCAACATGGTTTCAGGCCAAATCATAGTACCACTTCAGCCCTCCATTCATTCTCAAATGTCATAAACCAAAACTGGAAATGCAATAAACTATCCTCTGCACTATTTCTCGATCTATCCAAGGCCTTTGACATGGTAGACTATAAAATACTTATAAGAACCTTAAAGTCCTTTGCTTTAAAGAATCATGCACTCCAATGGTTTGAATCCTATCTAAATGGTAGGCAACAGGCAGTACTTTGGCAAACCAAGCTATCATCCAGCCTCCCTATCACACTAGGAGTTCCCCAGGGCTCCATATTAGGGCCCCTTCTTTTCTCTCTCTTTACCAGTGACCTCCATATAGCCATCCCAGATGCTATCTGCATACAATATGCAGATGACTCCACTCTAATTTGTTCTGCAACCTCGCCTGCTAACCTACTTACCTTAACCCAGAACACCTTCAGCACAGTTGAAAACTAGCTCTCAAACCAACGTCTGATTCTAAACCCCAACAAAACTAAACTGCTTATATTCTTCCCCACAAGCAGGTCCCCAACAACACCTTTGAACATAACAGCAAATAATGGCACAATCATCTCCCCAGAAGCCCAAATCAAACTATTAGGTATCATAGTGGATAACAACCTCAGGTTTGACAAACACATAAATCAAACCATAAAAACAGTCAATAAAAAACTCAGGTCACTATATAGGATCAAATCATTCCTCACCCCACCAGCTAGAGCCGCAATTGCCCAATCCCAACTTCTATCTACCCTTCTCTATGCCTTACTTCTCTTCTCCAACCTGAACAAACCAGATCTTAATAAACTAACAATCTATATAACAAGATTGCTAGATTTGCTGCAGACATACCATACCGGACCCGCCACTGTATCAATCTAAACCTCTTAGGATGGATGGAACTTCCCAACTTACTACAGTTCAATCAACTCATAGTAACACATAAAGTTCTCTACTGCCCAGAAAAAACTCCAGCATTAAAAAATATAATCATCCCCTACAACAATTGCCCACTGTGATCCTCCACCAGACTATTGGTTCAAATGGTCAATGCAAACCACTCTGCTGGTGACTCACTATTTGCCAACTCCGTTGGTAAAATATGGAACTGTCTACCAACAGACCTGACATTACAACCACCCTTAGCCATATTCAAAAACAAACTAAAGAGTCACCTCAAATCACACTGGTTATGCCCATGCTCTAGACCTGACTAGGATTTCTCTCTACATCACTATTTTATGCCCCATCTTAAATATTCTAGTTTCATTCCAAATAGGTCTAGTCCTTTTCCTCAGTCTTAGTGCGTACAATCCTATAACAGGAAGGGAACCTGAATTATCTGCTAATCTTTATATCTTTAGCCAGAATGTCAAGATACAGAATATTTCTACCCAGTATTTGTAACTGATCAAGTCTGAATATGTATGTAACTTAACCACTGTAAGCAATGTAACTACTGTATGTATGTATCTACTGTATGTATGTAACTACTGTATGTATGTAACTACCGTTATTATGGATGTGCAAATGAATGTATGTAGCTACTTTTTCTAAATTGTTTCTTTGTGTTGTTTTACTGTTAACCTTGGAGCTTTTCTCCCTGGGCCTCCGCTGAAAATGGACATATATCCAGTCGGGCTATCCCGGTCAACAAATGTAAAATAAATAAATAAATAAATTATAGAAAGTAACTTTCAGACCTCAATACCTCTGGCATGAATGGCTGGCTGTCAAGTGTAATCATGCATATGTACATTATATGTACACATGAATGATTACTGGCTGCAATCTGATCAGTACTAGTGTCCATCTGTTAGTAAATGGGTAGTATTCAGAGTAATAAAGACATTTCTTAGGAATTAGTAGTCTTAAAAGTAAAATATAACAAAACAGAGTGAAATAATTGTAGAAAACTCTTGTATATTTACTATGACGTTAGCAATGTTCTTCTGTTTTTTTTTCCTCACCTCACCTCTTTTCTCCTTTTTTACTATTTAATTTGTTTTCATGTTTTATTATTATGTATACTTTTGTATTTATTTGTTTTAATTTATTATTTCTAATATTATTTGTTTTTGTTGTTATATAAATTTTTTTTTATTTTCTTTCTTATTTTGTTTAACGTCTTTCTTTGCTCGTCTGTTTATTTTTGTGTCTAATTTATTTTTATTTTAATTTTTTTTTTTAATTTTTTATGACTGCATGTTCATTTTGTTTATTACTACAGCACAGCAGGGTAGGCAGGTCCCCTGTGATCCTCCTACTCTCACTCCACTGGCTACAGCACCAAGGCCCATCACATCTTGGCTGCAGCCTGGCAGCACCCTCTCTGCTCCCCCTGCACTACATGGGCCCTCAGGAAGTCCTGTCCCAGAGGCTAGGCCTCTGGTCCCTTCTGGGAGCAGTGGTGGAGGGGGGCGCATTTATCATCCCAAATGATTTGCCAGGTATGGTGCATAGGATTGTCAGTGGACACATGCCTATGCCGAATTCACAGACTCTCTAAAGGAAAGAAATGGGGAAGACAGGAAAGTACTGAAATGTGAATCAAGCAGGAGGAAAAACAAAGTGAAAGGAGAGCAGGAATGTGCAGGAAGGGTGTAAGAAAATAACCATGGCTATCCATTTCTTCAATAGCAAAACATGATAATATGAAAAATATTAGCTGAATTTGGACTGTCACCTAAAGAAAAAGAGAGAGGAGACCGCAACACAATCATGTAGTATAGTCAATAGGAACAAATCAATGTTGTCATGAAGACACGTGTATGCTATGTATAGGACAATATTTTTTTTGGGGGGGGCAGGTGCCTTTTTTGCTTTTTGGCACAGAGAGAGAGAGAGATGTTGGGGTAGGGACCTATGTATGTGTGGATAACATAAAGTGGGTAGGAAAGGAAGCAATTGCAGACAGACGGGACATACAAGATAAGACACAGGGTTAGTGAAGGACACAAGAGGGGGGTGAATCCCATGGTTGGGGGGGATCAAGAGTCCATGGACTTCAAGTTTGGTGACAGTGAGAATCGAATCCTTACCCAGTGGACTGTCATCACTGTCACTTCACTACACAGATGGCTGCAGTGTCTAATGTCTTCATCTCCTTGTATTCTTCAGAGCAACAATGGAAAGCAGTGTCTACATCAGGCATACGCATGCAGCAACTGTGTGGACACTATCCTATGCACCAAACCTAGCAATTGTTCACAGGTGAGAAACCTACCACCTCTGTCACTGCTCCTGGAGGGAACCATTGGCCTATCCTGTGAGGCATAACTACCTAATGGTCCAGGTAGTGCAGGGGCAGCAGAGGGGTTGCTACCAGGTTTTGTCCCTGACATGATGGGACATGGTACCGTAGCTGGTGGAGAGGGGGAACGTGGCTCATGTGGGACAGGCCTACTCCACTGTGTTGTGCTGTGGAAAAAAGGAAAATAATAAGAGAACATAAGGGGTGGGGAGAGAGAAAGAAAAAGGAGAACATTAGCATCATCATAAGCGGCATACAAAGCAGTGATACAATTATTTCACTCTATTATGTTACTTTTACTTTAAACAGTAGAAACTGTAAATGACCTTTTTTATAACATTTTCGAATGCCCAGTTAATAACAGATACACGCTATAGTACATATTTCAGCCAGGAATCCTTGATGTGTGCATATCTTGCCCATATGCAGGCTCCAATTCTAATGATTGCATTTTCCAGCAGGCCATTTGTGCCGCTGCTAGAGAGCCCTGCCATTACAGTTCAATAATGATGAAAATATAACAGTACTTGTTCGTTTGGTAATTGTGGTGTTTGAACACACAGCTGCTAATAATACATAGATTAATTAATAAATACTTAACTAACACAATATTACTGTGTCAGTCCTAAATCAAATAAATAGTACATAAGCTACACTAGGTCAACTGCTATAAGTGAGAGTGACCATTATGTGAATTGGAACAACATTAAACTTGAATGACATATGCTGTTTACGAAACCTGGACCATAAGGATATTAGTTCTGCACTGACAGCTGTTGCCACTGGAAAGTTGGGAAATACCGTCTTTCTATGTCAGTTTATTGTTATATACTGCATTGGTACTTGACTTTCTGTACAAATTTCCCACCTTTTACCTGCTTATTGTACCATGTGATGAAATACAAGTACATGCCATAATAGTTTTATACATTCCAATACATGTTTAGGATTTACCTTAAAAATGCTATGTCTGTACTCTACACTTTGTGAAATTCCTGGGAAAAAAACAGGATGGAGTCTGCATGAATAATTTATATCTTGTTAAATAGGTTCACAGGATTGGTTGATTAGCATGCAATTCTGCTGATTATTCAGACAGATGCAATCCATTAATAATGTACTCCATTATAAAAAGTCAAATGTGTAGCTAGCCAAACTGATGTTGAGGAGAGTTATTACATTATTCATCTCACTAAGACAACTACAGAGGAGTATTGCACTTCAGCGGGTATGTTCCCATTTTGTTAAGTACATCATGCATATGCTGGAATGTAGTTAAGAATAAATGTGAATTGATGGCGTTCACACTTTAATCTGTATGCATTACTTAGAAGTGTAATGATGGCATGGCCTTGGTCATCAAGCCATTTCACAGGTACACAGCATTGGGAATACCTGAAAATGGAATGATGTGTTATAAATATGTACATGTTACACACATTAGCTTTCATTTTCAAGACACTCATAACTGACTCACTATCAATAAGGTCAGGAGAGGCCATGGCATTTAGCTTCAACTGCCAAGACAATTCTTTGAATTTAAGCAATGTGTCAAAATCTCCACCGGTATCAGCCCAAATGGTTCTATCAATCACAAAAAAGACACATGTTTTAAAACTAACCCATTGTATCCAGTGTCTATTCAATGCATTAGTAGATTTATTCTTTTTAATGTCATAAAAGTGCTCTCTAATCCTTTCTTTTCATTTCCTTTTAGTTTTCCCTACATAGAATGCATCACATGCTGTACAGGCTGCAAGTTAAGCCACCCAAGAGGTGTCACAATTACAGCTACTAGGACAAGTGCAGGATCAATCATACCCTTCACTACTATATATGATCCTTCATGGATAAATTTACAACATTTACAATGCCCACACATATACATTATTACTGTCACGATTACTGCCACAATTATTGCATTGTATAAATGTGTTGCTTTCCAAAAGATTATTCTTAGTTTCCCTTTGCTAAGCACAATTGATGGGTGGTCACCTATTTGTTTCATATCACTGATAAAAATGATATTCCAGTTTTTCTTTAAAGATTCAACATATGGGATTATGAAGGGCCCATTACAGGAGCACCGGTACACTTATTATCA
Source organism: Protopterus annectens (assembly GCF_019279795.1). Classification (NCBI taxonomy): domain Eukaryota; kingdom Metazoa; phylum Chordata; order Ceratodontiformes; family Protopteridae; genus Protopterus; species Protopterus annectens. The sequence continues at coordinate 1,920,210,923 of NC_056729.1, forward strand.
ACTGGTATTCAAGACCCAACACTCTTCCCTTCACCTTCTTCTTTTGTGTTCAAAATATGTTCAAACCTAACATGACAGTTCTCAAAATTTCATCCCTTAGATCATGAAACAACATGGTGGTGCAGCGGTAGCATTGTTGCCTCACAGCAAGAGGTTCTCCCGTTCGATTCTCGGCTTGGGTTGGGAGTGCCTTCTATGTGGAGTCTGCATGTCCTCCCCGCAGTCGAGTGGGTGTTCAAAAGACATGCGTTGAATGGGCATGCCTTCGTTGAAGGTTGGGTGTCGGGCTGGCAATTCGACACCATAAAAACCAACTGCCAATCATTGGTGGACCGGAGTTCTGCTGTGGCGACCCCTAACAGGGAAAAGCCAAAAGACAAACAACAACAACAACATCATGAAACAACCCACTTGGATATCCCCTGTCTAAAAATAAGGAACACAGAAAGTGCAATTCTTTTTCAAATACATTGTCATCAGTAGTCAGTCTAGATAAATATACCATTTGACCTTTAACTATTCCCCTCTTTTGATGCAGGGGTTGACAACTGGTGAAATGCAAATAGGAATTGAGGAACACCTCTTTATGATAAATAACAGAAGTGTGTGTTTTAGCAATATGTCTTTTGCTATTGTAACATCCAAATAATTGATCCTAGACAAATTTGTGTGGGAAGTAAATATTAAAAATGAGTAAATCCCTCCAATTTAACAAACAACGCTTCAATTGTTCTATAGATCCCTTCTATAAAATCAATATATCATCAAGAAATCCTTAATAAGTGTAAATATTACAGAAACATTTCAATGTAAATACATATTGCTCTTCCTATATAGCTAACACAACACTGACATACAATGGGGCACATGCAGCCATCATTGCCCCAACAGAATTTTGATGGAAATATTCACCTTTGAAGAAAATGTAGCTGTTAATCAAAACTAACTTCAAGATGTTTTCCAAAATCTGAACATCTCTAGTGGTGAAAACATTCTGAACAATTAAAAACCTCCTAAACAATTCTAAACTCACAGTTAGGGGTATTATTGTGAACAAATAGACAATGCCAACTGCAACAAAGAGAACACTTTATTCATATGTCAAGGAATTTAAATTAACAAGCAAATGCCTAGAGTCCCTCAAAATCTATGGCTTAACATCCAACACCCCTTACACTTCATAATAAACTTAGTCATGGATTCAGTTTTGGATTTTTCTAGCTGACACCATTGGACTCAAGGGGGGATCACTCTGACATGTATGCATTTTAGGTATCCCAAACATTGAAGGAACTAAAGGTTAAAGTGCCTTCTAAAATGTGAGGGTGTAATGATTCATGAACCCTTGGTAGACTAGATCACTAAGAAAAAAAATCAAGGTTATTGTATGCTATACTTACTTTGTTCCTTGCTAATCTCCTGTAAGTTGTCTCATTGGAGAGTAATGTTCCAATTACTCTCCAATTACGCATTGGAGAGTAATTGGAACATTTTACTGGAATAGGTTAAACTATCCATAATTATAACCCCCCTTGGTCTGGCTTCATTATTCTTATGGTTTTGTTCTTAATAAGCTCTATCAAACCTTGTCTTTCACTTGATGATAGGTTGCCAATGATGCTAATCTTTTGCAAAGAAAAATTGCAAAACTGATCCTCACATATCCTTTCAAATACTGCCACTCAAAGATTAAGAGGTGGTATAAATATATTTTCCTAGTCAAACTAATGGAAGGTGAAATTCGTGGCTTGTCCAAAAAAAATATTCTGAAATTTAAATTCCCAGTGAACAATTTCAGTTGTATTAATGCTTTAACAATGTCAAGCTTGAAACTGGGAATAAAGTTAAACCCCTTTGTAAAAGCATTCAACGCATCATCAGACACACCTATATCAGATAATTTAAAAAATTTAAAAGAATAATCGGCTAATAAACAAAAACTTCCAAAACAACTACAGAGGCATTCATTCAGTGTCTGCTGGTCTTCCCTTTGTCTCTACAACAATAACTCAAAGATGGCGATTTTAATGTCCCACACTCGGGCTGAATAATTGGAAGTCCTCTGATCTGCTAGTCTCTCTGAGGGTGAATATGGGGACTGTCCAAAAAGGAGGCTGCGTGTTCTTCCTGGGACAAATCACCATCTGCTGATAGAACATCAGAGCATATGTGTGTTGATGGTGTTAATAACTCTGATGAAGTTCATTTTTATTATGGATGAAAGCACTAAGTTATCAAGGCATTTACAGTAAAGTGGAGTGGATTCACCTAGCCTGATGTTCTTTTTGTGTTCTGGTTAGTTTCTGTTGTCGCAACAAGGGGATCCAGTATCTATCAGCTTGGGGAGACATGAAAAACCATGATGCTTTCCAGAGATGGTTTGCACTTATCACTGCATGGTTTCCAGATACTGGCAAAAACTTTATCCCCACAGTGCCTTTTTTAGGATGTGCCAAGTTGTTAAATCCACCAACATAACAATTATCATTCATTACTACCTAAAGGTACTGCTGCTCAGTGCTAGGAGTTTAAATAAAAAACTGCTCTCCCTGGAAGCACTCCTCACCCTGGAGAATGCAGACATATATGCAGTCATGTTTGCATGACTGTATATATGTCTGCATGACTATATATATGCAGACATATATACAGTCATGCAAACATGGTTCAGAACCAGCTATCAAATCTTAGAATGCACTTCATACATTTTGATCCCTCTCACCTCAGGATAAAATAAAGGAAGGAGGTGTCTCAGTGTTCATAAAGACTGGTCCAACAACATGACTCACTTTAGCTGCTCCATGCCCAATTAACCATAGGTGTGACCCCCTATCATATCCTTGCTAGCTACAAACTCACTAACATGAGTTTAATAGCCACACCTCCTATCTAAACATAATGGAATATTTTAACATTCAGCCAAAATCATACTCATGGGTAACTTCAACTACCCCTACATAAACTGTGAGACTTATACAAACCATAATTCACTTGCTTAGAGGTTTGTGGACTTTGTCAATGCAAACATCCTGGAACAACTAGTTAGCTCCCCAACTAGAGGTATAAATATCCTAGACCAAGAATTCACAAACATGGGGGGGGGGTGCTGCTCCTTCCTATGCATTAACTCGTCCCTGGTAAGATTTAACCACACAATTATCTACTTTACTATTACAACTAACCTAGAGCCCTCATCAAATTTCAAGCCTGTTAAGAACTTTGTTAAGGCCAGTTGCCTCAAACTAAGTGACAGCTTATTAAACTTCCAAGTCCCTCCAAATCCAGATGACATTGATGCCTACTGTGACACCCTTGCACTGGCCCAGTAATTAAGGAGCCTCAATCCTCACCACTAGCACCAGTGAAGGACATATACATTGGGTGGATGACAAGTACACACACACAGTAAAGTATAATCTCCCTTAAGAGCACAGAGAGATCACAGTCAGTCTGGGTCTGGTTTCTCCCTCTTTCTCCAGATCCCCAATAAGCTATAGGTTTAAGATCTCAGCCGACTGGTCAAGGCAAAACCTCCAGCACCTTCTCTGTCCAGCCAGTGCTTTGTGTCCCTGCCCAAGTAGCTGACAAACACACTTTGAGATTTGATTTATATACAAGCACACACACACACTCCTGGGAAAGACTGGTACAGGTTTACTAGCTTTGCCCCCTTCTGACCAGACTAAAAGGTAGTTATCACTGCCACCAACCAGCTCTTTATCAGCTACTAAAAGGCCCTTCCCAAAGAGTGACCAATCCTACTGTGTGGTGTTACTATTATTCAAATGGTAAGTGTGACCAAGATTTTCAAGGCTATTTAAGAGTGGCCTGCACAGTGTCACCAAAAACATATGCAAGTACGCTAAGAGCTTAAATATCTCTAAACAAACCAGCAACAATTAAAATGCTTAAAATATATTTAATAATAAAAAATAAAAGAACAAGACAATACTCAATAACTCAAAAGAGTGACTATAGAGTTCAGAATCACAGGAAATATTTTAAAACAACATTGCAGGACAGCCTCAAATAAATACAGAAAACATCTAAACTAGTTTTTATTATTTTCCTATCTATATCTAAAAGATAGTATGCCCTAAGTTTTACTTACTGAGCAAGGCAAATGCAGATGAGTGGATGTTCTTGCTAGGTCCAAGACAAGATACAAAATGCACAAACTCACTCTTTGAGATAGTTCTTAAATTAATAGTATACATTACTGCTGGGTTAACTGAATGACATCACTATTTGTCACCTGCCTTTAGTTCAAGGGCAAACAGATACCAACAGAATTTTTAATATCTCTGTGGGAGAAGTACATCTCTCTCAGAAGTTTGCCTAGAACTAGAAGTCATAAAACAATTAACACTTTTACATTTGAAACCTAGTAATTATTTATGTTTCAAGACAATAGAAATAACCCCCTAATAAACCGTTTCCACTTATTTTCCTGAGGTTTTGCAAGTTATCTCTGTATGTTCCATCTCCTTACTATTAAAACAAACATTTGCACAGGCATATAGTTTACATCCATTTCTGTTCTTTCCCAGTAGGGTGCACTGTAGTTTCATTCTTGAAGCTCAGTACATGACATACAGTTCAACACACACTTCTGCACCGGTAGTTTAATATACACATAACATATAGTTCTCTTACAATTGTAAGACAAGCCTATGGATCATATTAATATTCACAAATGACATATCATTACTTACAAAATTCCAGATAACTGGGCTGGCAGTGTCACATTTATATATAAATCTTATTAATATTTGCGAGTGACATATAATTATTTACAAAATTCCAACTAGCTGGGCTGGCAGCATTTCAGTTTGTCACACCTCCTCTGAGCTGTACATAAAAGTACTGTACAACTACATTCATAGCTGCATGGGGGAGGCAGTACCTGTCCAAGTCAAACTATGATTACTGATAAAAATAAACTACCCTGGTGGACCCCAAGTATAAATAGGCTATTCAACAAAAGGAAACAAAAAATCCTCTCTAAGGCTAAAAAGGGACACACAAAACAGTGCAAAAAGACATTCCCCAGTCTAAACAAACAAATCAGAGAGCTGGCCAATGCAGACTATGAGGCAAAGATAGCCTCCTAGGTGAAAGATAGTCATAAAGCTTTTTTTAATTATGTTTGTAACCTCAGGGGAAATGCTCAGCAGTATGCCAAGTTAATCATGAACGTCAACACTTACACGCAGCCTAAAACTTTAGCAAAACTGCTGGCTGACAGGTTCAGTTAAAAATCCACCCCATCACCTCCTGCCACATCCAAAGAAATACTCAGAACTATTTCCCTACCTTTCATTATGAGGGAGCAAGTCCTTCCTGGGCTCACTAAAGCCAAAAACATAGCCTTCATGGGTCCTAACAACTTTTCAGGATGCTTCTTAAATAGCTTAAAACAAAATTTACCATGGTCACTATAAACTCTCTTTAAACACAGTCTCTGGTTGAGCTTTGTCCCAGAGGAATGAAGGACTACAACAGTCAACCCTCTACACAAGGGTGGCCCATCAACTGACCCAGGGAACTACAGAAACATAAGCTTGACCAATTTTAACTGCAAGGCCATGGAGAGAATTATCATGGCCCCAATCAATAATGACACAGTAACTCTCTAACAAGTGGATGAGACACAATTTGGCTTTGTCAAAGGGAGGTCTTGCATGGCCAATCTGATGGACTTACCAGAGCCACGAATGAGTGTAAAATGGTATACATCACTTATTTAGACCTGGCTAAAGATTTTGACACAATCCTCTTCTCAAGAATCATAGCTAAACCTATTGAGTTAGGAATAAAATCCTATATCATGAGATGGATAGCCAAATGACTCACTGACAGGACACAAGGGATATGAGCAATACCCAGGGAATGAATTTACAGTTTCCCAACCATTTATCCAAATTTGTATTGAAGAGAATGAGGGGTGGGCTTTGTTTTATGAAGATGGGAAGATTACTTCATAGACAAGATAGCCTTTGGGATACAAATCATTCTCTCCAGCAAATTCTTTAGAGTCACAAATAAGGTTCAGGTCCATGTAACATGTAACCTGTTAGGTGAATCCACTTTCAGTAAGAAACCTGTTACTAGTGGTGTCCCATAGGGCTCAGTGTTGGGATCTCTCCTGTTCGGTATATAGTTCTCTGTGTTGGGGCCACTGGCTCACCAAGTTCACCAAAGACTATGCTGGGAGCAATCATTGAATGTACAAACAATGTTGACATCATACAAAACAGGCCAAAAAATGACAAACGACTGGTGCCAAAAATATGGTCTGAGACTAAATGCTAAAAAATACACAACAGTACCCTTCCATAAATCAGATATCCCAGTAAATTATAATATTGATAGCACACCCCTAAAAGCAGACCAAGTGGAGAGGAACCTAGGAACACAGATAGATAGTAACCTATGACAACCAGGTAGCTACAGTAGTTAGGAAATCCTTCTGTGTGGCTCAACTTATAAGTATAAGCATGGCATCAAGGTCAAAGGTAGTCAAAGCACCATTGAACTCAGCTCTCATCAGGCCCAAAAGTGAGAACAATGGTCCCTTCTGCATGTCTCTAACTAACCAGGCACTTATGTGGCCCCAGAGGTTTCTCACTAAAAAAATATAAAGCGTAAGACACATTGTGTTAAGCAGACTAACATCAGGCCCTACCCCTTCACTCCATTGCATATCATTTATCAAGATGTGACTTATGCCTGGCCTACAAGGCATTATCTGATCTAGCCTTGATGAATATGTTACATATTTACAAGAAAAATTATACGAGGGTTACATGTTCCATGGACCTGAACATTATTTGTGACTCTAACAGAATTCGCTAGAGAGACAGATTTGTATCCCAAAGACTACTTCATCTATGGAATAAACTTCCCATCTTCATAAAACATAGCCCAGCCCTCACTATCTTGAAAAAAAATTTGGATAAATGGATGTAGAACTGTAAATTCACTCTCTGAGTACTGCCCATGTCCGTTATGGACTGAGGCAGTTTGCTAAATGACTCAGGGCTCCATCACCCAAAGACCCACTACTTTGATACTACCCCATCCCATATTTGGGGAATTAAGATATAATATTGTCATATCCTGAGAATTATTAGCAAGGATTGTAAAGACTCTTGTGACATTAGCCTAATAATCACCTATGAACCTATGAACTTATGAACTTACTTAGCATTGGCTGTCAACTGTATGACAGCAGTACAGATTTCAAAATAGGATTCCTATATGTTTTCCTCTAAGCAGTAATCAGGCAGAGCAGAATAAGCTCAATGTACAACAAAGAATTATGATTAGGTCTCTGTCTCGCTCTCTCCAATCATAATGTCATTTTTATATGTTCTCAGTAAGAATGACAAGATTCACATCTTGAGCTTCACTTCCCTGAAGTCTAGATATTAATTTCTTGACATTCATGTCTCAAAGATTTTATTTTGATCACTGAGGTAATTATAATCATCCTGGTGCAGCGGTAGCATTGTTGCCTCACAGCAAGAGGTTCTCCTGTTTGATTCTCAGCTTAAGTGCGGGGAGTGCCTTCTGTGTGGAGTTTGCATGTCCTCCCCGTGGGTCGAGTGGCATTCCAAAAGACATGCGTGAATGGGCGTGCCTTCATTGAAGGTTGGGCGTTGAGCTGGCAACTCGGCACCATGAAAATCTACTACCAATCATTAGCGGACCGGAGTTCCACTGTGGCGACCCCTAACCGGGAAAAGCCAAAAGGCAAACAACAACAACAAGACATTTAATATATAACTGCATATTTTTATAGTTATTGTCACATGTTTTATATGAAAATGTGCATACTATATATGTCTTTAATTTGTGTCAAAGTACCTTATGTTTGCAAAGTGATATGCCTTTAAATGTGTATCAAAGTAACTTGAGTATGTGAAATTCTCACGTCATTTTTCTAATAAAATTGTTTGCACTGTATAGTGGTATCCAATAATCGCTTAGATAAAAGAAGATAGCCTAGAAGCAGCAAACAGAGAAGTCAGTTCCTCAGTTGGAGGTTTATTCTTGGGTAAGCAGAGACATACACAAAGATCTAGGATTCATAAAACTGCCAGTTAACTGAAGGATGTTTGTTTATGTGGCTTTGTCTTGTTGTTCCTAAGGATGCAGAGGACTGTATCTATATTTTAATTGCTTTTATTTACCAGGTTTGATAGACTGGGTTCAGTCAAAAAACCCATTTCAGCAGAGACCTAGCGAGAAAAACTCCAACGTATTATAAATGGTCATTCATTAATATACATGAATGGACATTAAGTAATATAAATTAATTATGAATACATTTGCTAATTAGATGAAAATCATATGAAATAAAGGTCTAATACAGCATAAGTGATACTGAACATTGAGCATTTGAAGAGGTGTATTAGTGGGCTTGTCAAACAGATAATAAAGCATGTGATTAGTGCTTAAAAATTAAGGAAATGGAGGTGAGGGAAGGAGTTAGGGCAGAAAATGTTAATATTGCAGTTAATAGGTGGAGCATACGGCTTGGAGACTTAAATATATGGCTATCATAAGGTTTATATTACAAGTACGAAGGTAGGGGTGGGCAGTATAATTAAACTATGCATTTGGCTGGGAGATGCAAGTAAAAATATTCAGGTATTGGTGAAGACTGGTCGTGGGGCATATGACAGTGGATGAAGAGAACTATTGTGCTGATATGGCAAGCTGAAGGTAACAGTGAAATTCATCCTAGACATATACAGAAGCAGATCAATTGATTTAACAGGATAAGCTTTAGGTGTGTTTTAAATGAGTTTGCATTCTGAATGGACATCAGTGGTAGTGGGATGTGGTCTCATAGCTAGCTGTTTGAATACAGAGAATCACCTACAGTATTAGATACTTTGGTTATTGTGATTAGTGATTCTTCTCTGGAGCATAAAAGTCTATTGGGGGAATTGTATTGAATTAAGTTGTTTAAAGCTGGGTAATTTTCTGGCTTATAGAGAAGTCTGTGTACTGTAGTTAGCTGAGAGATGATGTGGTAGTTCTATCCAATTTAAGTCTCTGAAGGAAAGGCAGTGGTGTGTTCTGTTGTCATAGTTTAGTGCAAAATTGGCTATTTATTTATAACCATGCTCAAGTTTGAAGACATGTGAGACTTGATGGTTAGTGGAGGCTGGAGCAGCAATAATAAGAGAGGGCAGTAAAAAAGTAGAGGCTATGCATCTTCTGGCTATGTCAGTGAGATATGTTTTTATTTGTATGATGTACCTAGTTCCTCGTGTTTTTTAATCCCATGTGATTTATGGTGGTTGAATTTCAACTGGTCATCTATGATGACATCCACTAATTTTGTCTGGTTTACTTATTCTGTCATGGTGTAATTGGCAGAGACAAAATTGAATAGCATTGTTTAGGTAGTGATGTGATTTGGGGTAAAGAACAGTACTTTATTTTATTTTATTTTTTTTTAAGGTTTAAATGTAGTTGTGAATTATTTAGCCATGTTTCAATCAATAAGATGGATTGCTGTGTGAAATCTTGGAGTTTGTAATAAGATTTGTCAGTACATATTAGGGTCATATCATCTGCATATTGAACTATGGTAGCATTTTTTGTAGCAAAGTAGAGGTCATTGATGAATATGTTGAAATGTCAGGGGCATAGATCCTTGTGGGATACCAATGTTTACTGGCAAGAAGGTGGAAAAATCATTTTACCAATTCATTGTTTGTGCTCTGACTGAGAAGTAGCTATGGAACCATTGCAGTGAAGAGTTAGTGAGCCCTGAGGATAAGAATTTATGTAAGACTTTCTTGTGGAAGACAGTCTCAAAAGCTTTGATAAGTGAAGGAAGATGGTGGAGATGGAGCTTCTGGTATTTCTATGGGTGATTACAGTATTAAAAAAACTAAGCAAAGTAGTAGTTGTCCTGTGATGTGAAAGGACAACCCATGTTGGGTTGAAGACAGAAGATGATTATTTATTAGTTAGATGAGAATTTGCATATGAAGACATTTTTTCTAATATTTTTGATAGGAGAGATAAAAGCATCCATGTGAGGCAAAGTTCCTCCCTAAAACTATTTAAGCACAACTTGGAGTAATTGATGGGTAAGTGGAATGTCACCCCTGGCCTTACACCTATGTCTATGATACACAAAGGCAGTCAAAAATTACCTCTATATAAATCAAATTTGTGGGTCACATTTCGGTTGCGTGGTTAGGCTTATAAGGACCCTAGTGGTTATTAGTCTAGTGTATATCTATGAACATACGAACTGCTGACAGTCTTGCCTTTTTGCTTGGCACCTACCAGCTCTTACTTATTATAAACAAAGTGGGGTCTTGCCTCCTCTTCAAAAGACATAAAACAATCCCTATTAACAAAACTTCCACTAAATAAGGAATCCCATCACAATGGAATTTATCCAAAGTATTTAAAACCTCAGATCAGTTTCATTGCTTCTCCTTTAAGGCATATTCATGCATGTTGTTATGGCAGGCAAACATGAAATAAGCCATTGTATCCCATGTAGCAAAAAGAAAAAAGTAACCTCTATCTCCCAGAATATCACACATAGACAGATATCCAAAGTATTTTGGCAAAAATAAATGGAAAGTATTAACAAGCTCAGTACTATGATAAAAAGAGAATATTTACTAGGGAGCAACATGGTTTCTGCTCTAACAGGAACATATATACATCATTCCCACAGACATGATGTGAAATGACAAGATTCATCTTCTCCTCACAGGCACTGCCTTCATAAGCCTTATTAAAGACTGAAATAATAATTTATTCCTACCTATTCAATGTGCTAGATCCTGTCTTTGGTGAAATCCCTATATACCTTAGTTTACAAGCTACCTCTCTAAACACACACACACACACACACACACAAACACACAGACAAATGCACACACACACACGCACACATACACACACACACACACACACACACAGACACACACACACACACACACACACACACACACACACACACACACACACACACACACACACACACACACACACACACACACACACACACAAATGTACATAAACACACACACACACACACACACACACACACACACACACACACACACACACACAGCCATTATAGTTGTGTCACACACATCACACACACACACAAATGTACATAAACACACACACACACACACAATCAGCATGTCTAGCACACACACACACACACACACACACACACCAACCTTTGTACATAAACAGAGATCCACACAGAGCCTCAGCCATTATAGTTGTGTCACCAGATCATTTCTATGGCCAGGCTGTTAACAAGCTTAGCCTTGCACTGCAGGGTTTGATGTCTAGCACTTTACTGCGAGGGATTAAAGCCATGAGCTGTTAACAAGCTTAGCCTTGCACTGCAGGGTTTGATGTCTAGCACTTTACTGTGAGGGATTAAAGCCATGAGCTGTTAACAAGCTTAGCCTTGCACTGCAGGGTTTGATGTCTAGCACTTTACTGCGAGGGATTAAAGCCATGAGCTGCTAACAAGCTTAGCCTTGCACTGCAGGGTTTGATGTCTAGCACTTTACTGTGAGGGGTTAAAGCCATGAGCTGTTAACAAGCTTAGCCTTGCACTGCAGGGTTTGATGTCTAGCACTTTACTGCGAGGGATTAAAGCCATGAGCTGTTAACAAGCTTAGCCTTGCACTGCAGGGTTTGATGTCTAGCACTTTACTGCGAGGGATTAAAGCCATGAGCTGTTAACAAGCTTAGCCTTGCACTGCAGGGTTTGATGTCTAGCACTTTACTGCGAGGGATTAAAGCCATGAGCTGTTAACAAGCTTAGCCTTGCACTGCAGGGTTTGATGTCTAGCACTTTACTGCGAGGGATTAAAGCCATGAGCTGTTAACAAGCTTAGCCTTGCACTGCAGGGTTTGATTCTCGCAACCTTCATTTGTCTGGTGTGAAATTCTGAGCAAGTCAATTAACATTTCAGTGTTCCAAAGTTACATTGAAAAAAGGCTTGTTCCTAGCCTGCTTCCTCGGTTGCAAAACAAATAAATCAGAAATAGATCAGACATCACTGCCAACTTCAAACAGTTAAAAAGTGACAACAGGCTTACAGAAGTGCTGACCCAGAAGGTGCACTGATCCTCAACACCACAAAAATAAATGGATGCTGCTGTCTGTAACCCATAATGTACCGATGTCTATTGACTGGAATACTGCATATGCAAAAGGCATCTGATTTTCAGTTGTTTGGGCTTTCTGTCATTCTAGCCGTATCATTCAGAACAGGCTTTTCAGAAAGAGTAAGCACATGGATATACAGAGCTAAAAGATCTCCATATTTCTGTGCCCAGAGGTATAGGCTAAAGTAGGCAGGGGAACTTTTCTTATCCAGATTCTATATGGGTTACCAATATTGAATTGTTTACATAATTGCTATTTGTATATCCAAGATGATGATATACAAGATGAAAAATATACAACTACTACATTTTAGTCAAAAAAATTAACCACTCATCAACAAAGCTATTCCATATATTCCAGCCAAATTCAGTGACACTTAACCGTAACAGTGCCTTCAGACTATGTAGCTTGTAGAACATTGCTTTCTTCACAACAGTCCCTGAAACCTGGACAGCTACAATACCATGTGTAAAATAATGAATTAAATTCAGATCACCTAGTGCCCACTAACTGAGAGTGGTGGCGGCCACAATGTAAAAAAGAAATAAAAGTTTTTTGCAGCAGATTATGCATGTTTTTATAATTTTTGGCAATGCAGCACTGCAATTTGGCAGCATATTCAGAAGCAATGCATGGGGCAAGAGGTGTCTGTGTGTAAAATGGCCCTAGTTAGAGATGGCAGGTTAGTTAATTACCTTGCTCAGGCTCAAACCCTGTACCTTGGCTACAGGACACATCTTTAATCTTTTACACCAACTACCAGACCCTACAGTTAGTCATTAATGTTGGTTAAAATGTTCTAAAATAAGTACTTTTGTCAGTATTAGTTCATATTTTATTTTATTGCTTACAGGGGAAAAATGCAAATTTAAAATGCTCTCTAACAAATGTTGCTGTATTAAATAAGAGATACATTTAAAACACTCAGGAACTTGTATCAAACAGCACATGCATTTATGCATGGTCCTAAAAATGTATGCAGGGTCCCCATAGTTTGAAAACAGCCCAGTGACCAAGGTGCACTTAATCTGCTGCCTTTTCAATGAATGTGAGATTCAGTGAATTTTCAATGAATGTGACCTTCGAGGGAAAAGAAGTTTATTGTTGCTCACGCTGAGTGTTTTTATGTGCAACTGTTTTGTTTAGCAAATGGCCATCTGTGTTTGTGGTATAAATTTTGAAAGTAGTGTTAGTAGTGGAAAGGGAAGCAAACTCACTTTTGTTGCAGAAGGCTGTGGGCTCTATTTCCACATCATGTACATGGATTGTTGACACTGCACTGTACTTTTTGGGGGTTCTGTAGTCATGAGTGTGCTGTCCTTTGGAGGCGATGTTAAACTAAGGTCCCATCTGCCTGAGGTACAGTGAGATCTTTTACACCCACTTGAGCTATCAAAAAGACTAGGGAGATGCTATTAGATGTCCTGACATTGTTTCACTTGTACTATAAGTATCACCAAGGATTTTCATCTTGATAAGAGGATACTTGCCTAGTGAGAATATCCTGGACAAAAAAAGGCCAAATACATTAAAAGTTTTAAATTAAATACATATCTATGTGTTCATTTCAAAAGCAAAGCAGCAAACAGTATGCATGCTGACAGTTTTGAACAGTGTTTATGGTAATTAGATGGAGACAGACAAGTAATGGGAGAACAGAATGGCTGTGGGAATGGGGTGTGGGCTGGTCCATTACCCTGCCTAGGGACCCATTTGACCATAATTTGGCTCTGAATACATTAATATAAATCACTGTGTAGCTAAGTATCTAAAAGAAAAATCTTCATGTATATGCAGGTAACATCTCCCACTCCCAATAAAGAAAATGGTGCATATCAAATTACTTATAATGCTAGCACATTGAGCATTCTGACTAAGGACTTGATGTCAAGACAACTAGTGATTAAATCAGAAATAGGATTAGAAACATTGATGATGATATACATACCATAAATGCCATATCCAAACATGCAAGTTAAAACACATACGTATAACTGTTACTATTTTTAAGTTAATATACAGACCAACAAGCATTATCTTAGTTACTCAAACCATATTTAATATTATTAAAATGCATATTAAATGGGATGTGGTTAAGTGATCATTCCTACCTGCACTGAGAACATATTTGTTGTTTATATTGTATATATCAATGAGAATATTATATGTAATTATATAGCAATATTTACACAACAAAATTATATATTTAAGTATCCTGATGTATTCTTGTGTCACGGTTGAAAAAGGGTTTTTATAGATTAGCTCACATACCCAGACACAAAGAAATTAAACAAGTAATAACTAAATACCTTGATAAATCAATTGCAATGATAGACATGTTTAAATATCCACTTGTCCGTTAATGAAGTTATCCTAGTGGTGGGCATGAAATGTTTTTACAGACAGCATTTTGGTCTGTGATTGGCTTGGATTCATAAACATGGCTGTCATAATTGCTTGAGTTTATCATGAGTATGCTTTGTAGTGGGATGTAGCCTGGTGGTATCTATCAATTAACTAGGTGGAATAGTTCATACTAATAATAATAGTGCAAATAGCTCATACAATCCTATACCAACCAACTAAAACACCCATACTCACTAACCTCATTTCACCTTACAATAACCCGAAGCATCTACGTTCTTCCAACAAGCTACTGATAAATATTACCAAACCCAAAAATTCTGCTGGAGATTGCCTCTTTTCCAACTCTGTTGGAAAAATGTGGAATAAATTACCCTGTGACATCACATATTTGTGCTCTCTCTCACTTTTTAAAAAACAAGTAAAAAATCATCTCAACAAACACTGGCTATGCTCCTGCACCAACCCAGGTTAACTCACTCCTTCCTCTTCTATCTTCTCTATCCTTACAGTAACTTTATATGTATGCTTTCTGACAAAAAAAAAAAAAAAAAAATTTTGGTTTGCAATTTTTACATTAATGTTCCCTACTTACTGCTTTTTTTTTGTAAAATTGAATGTAACAATGTCTATGTTCTGTTTCCTATATGTTTTTTTTTATATCTGTAATTTACCCTTGGAGCTTTTCTCCCCGGGCTTCTACTGAAAATGGACATATATCCAGCTAGACTAGCCCGGTCAACAAATGTAAAATAAAAATAAAATAAATAAATAAAAATACTAATAAAAATCCCATAGAAATGGCAGACAAAAGACACCCTGACCAACCTACTGTATAGGCCCTGCCTGATATAGTAAAAGCAGAGCATGGCACAGTGCAATTCCTAAAGCATCCATAGTATCCTCTCCTGGTGGCCAATGTGGGCTTCAAACTGCCACTCCACCACCTCCTGTAGAACCTCCACCAAATCCCACTGTTTGACATATTTTGACCCCCAACCCCCACAGTTCCAGTAGGGCAGCAGTAGCACTCTATCAAGGGACTGAACTCCAAAGGCCAGAGATGATGCAACAAGGTCAGTCTCAACATACCTGATGGGTGGGCAGATCTGGAATCAGGTGACGTGCTATTGGTTGAAGACGGAGCCTGATGGTAGCATCAGAACCTGTGCTACACCACTACATATGCCACAGGAAATACCAACATAAATGGATAGATATAAAACTACAAACTTCAAATCAAATATATACAAAAAAAGAAAGATAACAAAGAAAGGAAAAAGAAAGAAAAATATTAAGACAGCATTATTTATGTGACATATGGCCTGTGATATTGCTATGTGGATGGACACTTCACAAGCAGCAGAAATATTACCAGGACATGTTAGCCATTTCTGTTTCTTGATTTACCCCTAGCATCTATGGTAAGATGTACAGGCAGTAATGAAGAGTCACAATTCTTATTGTCATGACTGAGTGTGAAAGTGTGCAAGATACAGTGGTGGTATGGAACTTTGTCTGGCACATATCATGAGCAGTGTTTGGCCTGTTGGCCTTCAAGACCCACTGCAAACACTGTATATGGATATGGTATTCAGCAGCCAACATATATTGGCTGTAAGGAGAAAAACAGGTTCATGCCATGGGAAAGTATGGCCTAGAATATCATATTTTGCAGTGAAGTGTGGACATAGCTACCATGTGAAACAGGCCCACAACAAAACCTTTTCTCTCACAAATACTTTACTCCCAAACCACACCTCACATTAGCAGCACCCAGGAACACCCACTCAAATATGATTCCCCATAAAACTAATACAAACACCCCCAAAATGCATACCCTAACTTTGACAGTCTGAGCACCTGATGCATGTATACCCACCTGTCATATCATTGACTGAATCATGCACTGCAGCAGGACAGATGAGCTAATCTCAGTAGGAACACATGCCTCTGTAACCTATTACCATATCATGTGACTGAGATGCATTGTCCAAGGACAGATGAGCTCATCTCAGTAGGAACACATGCCTCTGTAACCTATTACCATATCATGTGACTGAGTTGCATTGTCTAAGGACAGATGAGCTCATCTCAGTAGGAACACATGCCTCTGTAACCTATTACCATATCATGTGTCTCAGTAGGAACACATGTCTCTGTAACCTATTACCATATCATGTGTCTGAGATGCATTGTCCAAGGACAGATGAGCTCATCTCAATAAGAACACATGCCTATGTAAACTATTACCATATCATGTGACTGAGATGCATTGTCCCAGGACAAATGAGCTCATCTCAGTAGGAACACATGA
This sequence comes from Protopterus annectens, assembly GCF_019279795.1. NCBI lineage: Eukaryota > Metazoa > Chordata > Ceratodontiformes > Protopteridae > Protopterus > Protopterus annectens. Next base: position 1,920,227,794 of record NC_056729.1, read on the forward strand.
CTCTGTAACCTATTACCACATTATGTGTTCTGCATGTGGGTGTGAGAAGAGGAATATTTATAAGTAGAACAATTGTATTTCCCTGTATTAACAAATGGTATGTCATGGTACACTTACTCCTGTAAAAAGTATGGCACCTGTCAGTCAAACGACTGCATGATATATCTAAACAGTACCTAACCTGATTTTATAAATATGAAATTAACTTCAGAAAGTAGTAGTTAAACTGTAACAAAATAAAAAAAAAATCTTTGCATACACATTATGGCAGTGTGAATACATAACTGACAGTAACATTAAAGAACACTACATACAATGTCAGTGAAGCATACTCTTCATGTTAGCTGGAGAGCCAATCCATCCACTTTGAGAACAAGAGATTTTTCCATGAGCTCTGTCTGAGCTGCAAAACAATGGAAAACAATATGATAAAAAACATTTAAGACCTCAAATTTTATATTACAAAACTTAACTTAAATAATTTACTGAAAGATGTTTATAAAGAAAAAGGTTTAAATAAACCTTTTGTATTTAACCCCATCTTGCACAATACCTTAAAGACTTTTGAAAGATTTTGTGAAAATGACATTAGAAAAGCTTTAAGGAGAAAGCTAAATATTCTTTCTTTAATTTAAGTTATTATGAGAAGAAAGGATTGAATGAATTAAAAAAATCTCAGAAATATAAGATTTATGAAATCTGATAAAGGGGTGTGTTATTCATCATGAATATTGAAACTTGCAATTCCGCAATGGAAAGTTTGTTGAGCAACACAGAAGAATATACTCTGAGAACATTAAATGAAATACAAAAAAGTTACAAATATATTCATATGTGTTTGTATGATTTTATAATGAATGGCGATATCAATATGGAATTATATCATTTTTTAACAGAACATCCTAAAATTGGTGTGCTATTCTGCATACCAAAAATACATAAAAATGTGAACCAACCTCCTTTTAGGCCAATAATATTGGCCCCAAATAATAGTACAGAGGGTATATCTTTATTTTTAAATAATATTTTAAATAATTTAGGCCAAAGATTTCCCCCCTATTTTTGTAATTCTTGGGATTTTTTTACAAAGTATACATACATTCAGCAATAAGTGTAAGTACAAAGACAGAATTTATTATATGATGACAGCTGACATCATGCCATTATCTACTTGTGTACTGCAAAATGAGGGTGTAGAATATGTTTGTCATATTTGTATGTTTAGTCATAAATAGCCTAACAGCTCAATTAATTTTTATGGTGCTTTACTTGATATATTACTAGACAACTATTTTCTATTTAACAAAAATTATTATAAACAGAAAAAGGGAATTGCAATGAGGTCAATGGTAGCTCCTGCTTATGCTAACTTGGTCTCAGGGTGGTGGGAAATCGAAAGATTGCCAACTTTAAAATATTTTGGAAAGATTATACATTATAAGAGGTTTGCTGATGACCTTTTTTTTTTTTCGAAGGCACTATTGAAGATTGTCATAATTTAGATAGATAGATATTATGAATGGGAGTACAAAGTTTAAAGTTTGTTTTGGGGGAATAGGAAATGTTAGCTTTTTAGATTTGAAATTAGAATGGAACAGAAAGTTAGATATTTTTGAAATCAAAATCTGCTAAAAAACCTACATTTTCTAATGAATAGTTTCATTTAGAAGCAATTACCTGAACTGAATATAGAATAATATTCCCAGAGTACAATTCATCAGGGCCTACAGGATGACTGGTAGAAACAGAGCCTTTGAAAACGGAGTTAAGTTTATTACATTGCTATTTTTTGCTAGAGGTTAGTTTAAACATTTTGGACAAAACAGTGAATGAGGTTTGTTTGAAAAGGAGGAGCAGTTTGCCCCTATATTAGAGGTTGGTTATAGTAAAAAATATGGATACAAACAAGAAGAAACGGGAACAGATAACTGAAGATGAAATTGAATACAAAGACAGTGATGTAAGTAAAGTGACAGGAAATACAAGGTGCAATTATGATAAAGTGATAGCTCACTATTGCATAGATATGTCAGTGGACAGTCTGATGATAAAGGAAGTAATCTGAAGTAATTGGAAAATTTTTGAAGGGAACAGCAGATTACTTAATGTGTTAGGAAAACGCCTATTGTTTGTATACAAAAAGAACCTTAATGTAAAACAATTGTTACAAAACCACTGTGCAAAATTTTCTTTGCCCATTACGTAAAAAAGTTTAGCACTTATAAATGTGGTCCCTGTAGGTTTATTTATGAGGGACTGTACATCACATGAGAGCACTTAGATTATACTATGAAAGTCCTGGGTAGATTTAATTGTCTTTTAAGAGGGTCGTTTATGTAGGGATATGTTCCAGTTGCCAAGCCTTCTATGTAGGTATGACAACAAGAAGTATTGGTAAAAGAATTAAAATCATATGTATTTGATTAAAACAAAGGACAGCAATAATGCCTTATATAAGTATCTGTCTGTTGTATAAAATACAATGAATTTCTACGTGGTGTGGTAGAACAAGTTACCTTATACTTGAGAGGTGGGAACTACAAGATCTTAGTTGAAAAAAAGAGAAACAGAATGGCAAATCAGGTTAGCAGCGGATCAGTTTCCTGGGTTAAATGAAATGGTTAACATTAATTGTTTTTTAAGGGATAGAAGACTTACTATTAATTAAAAGATTAATTTGAAGTTTTTAAGTGTTGATTGTTTTTAAAATTTGATTGGTAAATACATTGTATTTAACATTGGCTTTTTGATTGTCATTACTTCTGATGAAGTCTATGAATGAAAGAGGTGGTTAAATGTAATCCAGGTGTTTTTAGCACTCTTTGCTGTATGTCTAAGTGTTTTTATTGTATTTTTATTATTTGGGTTATCACGTTTCAGATATTACATCCATTATGTGTTTTATAATGGAAAACAATCCAGAACTCCATAATTACTTTCCAGTACAACTAAAATTACTTACAAGAGAAATAAGAAAACCCTGAAAAGATTAGTCTACCTACATTAAATCTGAGGTCCCTTTGCTCTGACCTCTTCTTCCACAAGATAGAAAGGACAGGATAGTACCTCTTCAGGTCATTGAAATGGTAAAAGCACTTCTCACTAGAGTGAAGTATGACAGTGTCATAGGTCACCATTCAGGCGAGATTATGCCAGGCATCCACTTTAGAATGTTACTTTCATAAGACACAACAGTCTTGTGCTCTCGGTAGTCCCAGATCAGAAGGAATATAAACATCTTACTTTCCATGCTGCATCACCCTAGAGTCATGTCAATGCCAGGGTTCTTGGAAGCTTATTCTACTTTTAAACATTTCAGTGTCTGCCTTGCAGTTTAACTTTATTCACTCCACCTCCATTGTGCACTCATTGCCTCTTATTTACTTTTATTCTAGAAGCCAGTGTTTTCCTTTATTTGAATAATTTATCTGAAAAATTCTTCTCTATCTTAGTTGACTACTATAGAATGGGAACACTCTCAAGACTTCCTGATTTACATTGTATGATTGTGTGAATGCAGGCTAGTGCATATCTAGGAGTCCCTTTCATTGCTTCATTTATTGTTCTGATCTATAAATCTTCTCTGTTATAGAACTTGGATGTTCAGCAAATTAACATTTTGTTCAGCAAATTTAGGACTACCTTTACTAGCTTCATTTTGTGTATCTCCTTATAAACCTCTAGGATCTTAATGTTGCATCTTTTGGACTTACTTTTCAACCTCATCCAGTGTGTAATTCAGCCATTTTACAATATTGTCTAGCTCCAATACTCTGTTGCATCTCAGTTCCTACAGCTATCTTACCTTCTGGAAAGTTTCAGATCCTTTCTTTGAGATTTTACATTTCAAATAGCTGCCACATACTGGAGTTTTCAAGTGTAGTTTGTATGTTTCCTGTGTTCTTTGTGAGTCCAGTCAGCTTCTCCAATTGTGTATATGGCTTTTTTCTTTTGGTTCAGTTTTGAAGGCAGTTATCCAAGCCTCTCTTTGTTCCTGTTTCCTCATCTTGCATTCCTTTTATCCACCTCCTCAAACACCATTTTTTATTTTTATTTTTTTTCTGATGGCTTTTATCAAGAATTCTCAACTAAATAGCATGCAGCCATCATAGCCAAGCTCACTGACACCTCATTCAATTGGGATTGACTTTGTTGTGTTGGTTTACTTTGTTGCCCATCACCTTTGACATATTCTTGACCTGGTCTTTGAATATGAGTTGTCCACTTCTGACATGATGGCAGAATCTGTCTCACAGTAGGTTTACAGTAGTTTTACCACAGTTACAGCTCCCCCAAAAGCTGAAGTAATAGAATACAGGATTTGGCAACATATAACTGCTTACCAGTTTACTTCTGTTTTCCACTAGTTATTTTGCTGTCTACTGAAGGTAAATGTCAGTTGTTAAAATATATAATATAGTTGTAGAGACCTCCTTGAAACTGCTTGCTCCACATTCACATATGCCCTGTTCAACTCACTTCATAAAAGCCCAGTCTTAATATTGAGCTAGAGTATAAAGCAACATAACAGAAACAAGAAAATGAAAATATAAAAGTGCTTCTGATCAATGCTAGGAGCCTAAACAAGAAACTTCACTCTCTTCAAGCCCTCCTCACCTCAGAGAATGTAGATGTCTGTGTAGTGACCAACATGGTTTAATTCGGCACAAAATACTCCAGCTGTGCAGGGTTGAATTGCCTTCCAGACATTTAGACCAGCTATGATGCATGAGGGGAAAAAATGGTGGAGATGTCTCAATCTTCATCCAGAAGAGACTCACATCAAGGCTAAAAAAGCAGCATGATACCTTAGAGCTTCTTCATATCCAACGCACCATTAGCAAAGTTCCTTACCATATTCTAGCTAGCTGCATAATGACCTCTATGACCACGGAATGCTAGCACCAGTCAGCTTTGTACTTGATGTCATCACCCTGGGCAACTTCAACTACCCAACTAAAGGAAGGGAAGCAGATGCTGCCACTAGTTCACCAGTTCAGAAATTCTGGAACTTTGTTAACACAAACTCTCCGCACCAATTAGTCAGAGTTCCAACAATAGGAAACAACATCCTCGACCTTGTCCTTAGAAATATGGGGGAATTATTCTCCATCCCTTGTATGATAACCTCACTTAACAGGTTCAAACACACAGCAATCTCCTTCAAAATAAAAAAATAAAATCCAAGAACACTTATGCCTCTCGAACTTTTAGAAATTTCACAAAGGTAAACTTTCATTGATAATTTGCAACTTTCAACCCCTCCATTCAAAAAAACTATGCTGCTAATGTGGAAATATACACTGCTAACTTATAACAGCATATAAACAACTACATAGAAGAGGCTGTACTAAGTAGCATAGTTATGGCGAGGTGTGAGGGGGAACTGCTCTGAGTGTAAAGTGTTGGGGGGCTTGATCGGCCGATTATGATCATGCTTTAATGCATACAGGATATTGCTGTAGCACTCCCAATGTGGTGTAAATTGTAGCAGACTGATTGCCACAGTTTAAATCACTTGCAGGGAACAAACTGTAGCAGCTTTAAATGTAAAAAAATAATATTCTTTTAAGTAAAAACCTGAGAACTGTAATTCTCCCTGAGTGGTACAAACAAGCAGTGTGCTACAGTTTAAAAGAAAAAAAAATCATTTTTTTTACTCTTTACTTGAAGAGCAGTGGAGGAGTTATGGTCATGGATTAGGAACTGTTTGCAGGAAGCCAGTTTGCTTTCCTGCAGCAATGTTGTAACAGTCTTACAAATGAGGGGGTGGAATGCTACTTCATCAGACTAGCACATAGCTTTGGCTGAGCTAGCTGTACCAAACAAAACAAGAGCAGGGTGAACCCTAAAAACAAACCTCCCTGACAGAACTTCAATATCATTAAGCTTTCTAACAATAGAAAGAAACCTCTAACCAAGAATAAGAAGTGCAATGACCAACTATGTTAGAAACCCCATCATTAAACCATATAAACAACTCAGGAGTGTAATTAAAACCCCCAAGGCCAAACTTGAGACAAAACTGGACACCCAGGCCAAGGACAACACAAAGCCTTTTTCGGCTATGTCCGTAATCTCAAAAGTGTTATAGACCACTGGACTGAGCTAATTGAGAATGACACCACCTATACAGAAACTAAAGATACTGCAAATGTGCTGGCTGATAAATTCAGCCCCACCTTTATATGTCCCCTCACCCTCAAATATTTTGCATGGCTAACTGTTCAGATTTTCACAGAATGTCCAGATTTTGACTCATATTTTTGCTCCATTTCTCATAGAAATTGTAGTTTTCTGGCAAATCACTGGCAAATCATTGAGGGCTGAAGTAAAAAAATAATGGCAGACATTTGAGTTTCAGACTTCGTATCCTTCAGAAAATTCATGCAATTGTAAAACCTGTTATACTATCAACTTTCTATTTTTGTAAGAACAATATTTAACAATGCCCCTAAATTTGGGCCTTTGTTCCTACCATTATTTGTGGCTTTATCCAGATTTCTTGACTCTAAGAGGTTGAGAGGTATGTTCACAGGAAATATTAGAAACCAATATGCCACCAACTATCACAAAGGACTAAGTCCTGGTAGCTATCTCAAAGGGCAAAAATACTGCATCTTTTTGTCTTGAGAATATTCTTTGAACGTGTCCTGCATAATATGAAGCATGGCTTATCCATACCTCTAACAACACTGATAAAATAATCCAAAAAGAAGATGAAGGGAATAGGGAAAATCTCTGTTTAATATCCAAATTTAGTGCTTTCATCTGATTCTGATGAAGTCCTTGCACTGTGGATGAAAGTGCTACATTTTGATATTTAATGAAGATTTTTCCTATTCCCTTCATCTTGTTTCTGGATTATTTTATCAGTTTTGTGTGGTGAATTTGACCCCTAACAACACTGTTCATCTTCAGTCTTTAAACTGGCTTCATACCAAATTAATAGTGAATGCAACAGTCATACGCCTACATAATGGAGGGCCATCCACCAACACAAGCAACTACCAAATGATAAGTGTGAATAGCATCATGGGTATAGCCATGGAAAGACTTATCATGGAATTAAAAAATCAATAAGTACATAGGAAATCTCCAGACACTGGACCCATCACAGTTTGGTTTCATAAAAAGCAGGTAATACTAGCCTAGCATACTCTTTTGAAAGAGTCACCCACGCAACAAATGAAGGCAAAATGATAAACAAAACCTGGCCAAAGCTTTTGACATAATACCCCTCTAACGCATAGTAGAAAATCTTACAAAATTAGGGATAAACCCCTGTGTATTGCCAACTGGCTCACAGATAGGACACAATAACTCAAGGTAGAGGAAGCTACATTCACAAAAAGTCCAGTCACTGCTAGAGTCTCACAAGCCCTTGGGCTAGGATCACTCCTGTTTAGCATCTACTTCTCAGAAGTCCAAAGAAATGCCAAAAATTTTTGGTTGACTGCAAGCTGAGAACAATCACTGAATCCCTAAAAGACTATGCCATCATTCAGGAGGGTTTGTTGCAAATAAACAAACTGGTGCCAGAGTCATGGACTATAGCTAAATGCTAAAATGTGCATTATTGTATCCTTTGGAAGTCAACTGCCTGGGAAACTTCCAAATTGACAACTCACCCATTAGAGTTGATCCAGTAGCCAGGGATTTGGAACATAGATAGACAGTGACCTAGTATTCGAACAGCGTGTGTCTACTACTGTTAGGAGGTCTTTCTATATTGCTCATGTTATAAGCAAAGTGATATCATCTCAGCCCAGAGATGTCATCATCCCACTGTACTCAACCTTCATCAGGTCTATCATTAATTAACCTGGCCTTTTGTTATGGACCTGTGAAGATAATATGCAACACTTACAGCACCAACAGGAGTTTCCACAAGGAGAATACAGGGACTAAACCACATGATTTACACAGACCACCTAAAAGCTCTATCACTATAGTCAGTCTGTTATAGACTATTAAGTGGTGATGTGTACCTGGCCTATAATACATACTCTGATGCAATACTAATGGAATTATTGCACATCTGTAATTCAAATGGAATCAGAAATACCCGATCCAGTGACCTTATCCTCTTCTACAGCATAATCATAATTGTGTGGAGTGACAGGTGCATATCCCAAGGATACCACTTCACTGGAACAGCCTCAGCATCCTTGTAAAACAAAGCTCATACCTGTCCCTATTAAAATACAGCTTAGATGAATGTATAGTAATAAGAATATTTACCCCAGGAATGCCCCTGTATTACTAATGGAATGAGGCCATGCCTAAATGCCCTAAACTCCAGCAAGATCCTCTTTCCATATTTAACTGTCTGATCCCAGAAACATTAATTCATATATGAGAAGTATAGAAGTATAAGCCACGGTAAAGGTAATATGAACATGTAATGGGATAACATGTCTTGACTTAATGTGGTACATTAGGACAGTTAGCCTAGTATCCACATATAAACATCAGCTTTGTAGCCTTGGGCAGAGGCTGTAGCATAAATGGAGATGTGTCAGCCTCTTTAATGTGGACTTGGGCTTAATGAGCACAACAATAGCTGAGAAACAGGGATCTTAAATAAAAAAGTAGCACACCTATCTTAACAGATCTCTGAACTGGCGGGCTATACCCTTTTAGGTGAATGACAAGCTACATAATCCAGCCTACTGTTCCATGCATGCAGCATTTCATTCAGAATATTGTGGGTTGAATTCTCATTTCATTGCAGTTAAGATGGCATCGCAAACTTTGGTTCTAATCTCCTGCTTGTGTGGAGATTCCTCTATGGGTCTGGTGTGAGTCTCACCTTAATGATTGTAATGAACTCTTTACTCCAATTTGAGGCTCTGCAACCTGTGCGATAGACCCACACCAAATCAAGTTGACTCTTGCCTGCTCTGAAGTGCTGGGTACTATTATTTACCATATTCTTCTTCCTTCACTAATTATGTTTTAACATATGCTTTAATAGAGACGATAGTGAAATATATCTTGAAAAAGTCTAATGTGGTTTTGTACAATATTGTTTACTCATAGCATAAAATCTGTTTGATAGGCATATCAAATTTGCATTCCATTCCAAACTGACATTCAGAGAGCACATGCTAATGAGACAGCCTGTACATTGTACACCTAATCTCAAGGGATCAGTGAATTTAGTTAGTATAGGATTTACTTGTCATCTTTACACTGTCTAAGAAGTTGGACTATGATATCATTTCGGACCATTTGTAAACATGTTAAAAGGTTACTGGTACTGTACTGATCTATTCCACCTCCTGTCTTTTAGGGCATACTCAGTGGGTAGTGTATGAAATGAATGCCTCTTCCTCTTGATATGTTTTGTCTGATATCACACAGAATACCACTGCAGGGCCTTTGTTGGTCTGTGTGTATATATATATATATATATATATATATATATATATATATATATATATATATATATATATATATATATATACCTCCACTGGAAAACTTATTAGTGAGAGATGTTTCCAGTGTCATTGCTGTGTTGAAGATATACTTGAAATCTGCCCATACCTGAATATCTAGTAATCAGTTAAAGCTTAATATGCCCAAGTCAGTTGCCTTTCTGTAAAATCAGCCAGTAATTGTGCTGATGACACAGTAATCTTCATGGTTAATGTGAAAAATGCTGGCATTGTTATGCATGGCAGACTAAAACTCAGAGGTTAGGTGTAATCTGTTGTCTGGTCATCTCATTTATGTCCATCTAAGGAGCAAATACATACATCCTCTTCTGTGCTGGTACATCTCTTAGTCTCATCTCAACTTGATTACTATAAAACTCTGTTGTCCAGTTCCTTACAGACACTGCTCTCTACCTTTTGCATTACTCCAGCTTTGTAGACCCTGTACTGATCATCAATTTTGTCTTCTATTCTTCTAAAGTCAAAGATTTAGAGTATTTATCCTTGTATAAGTGGTGTTTGGCCATCTGATGAATCTCATGGTCTCTATTCCTCTATCATGGTGTTGCTGGAGGTTCAAGGAATGCAGGTATAAACATCAGGTGCTCATTCTCTCTGTCCTCTGGCATCATGTCTCAGGATTCTCTTTCACAGTGGATGAGGGAGTCCTACCTAATGGCTATTTTGAAAAAGTCTCTGAAAGCAAATCTCTTTACATTGTTAGATGTTTACTTTCAATGAGTTACACGTCTTATTGTCAATTCTTAAAATTATTATAATGTGCGTTTCATTATTTTTAATAAGTTGTAACTGCTTTATTTATCTGTTGTGATGGCACTTGGTAACAAGAACCTTAGGAACTTGAACTCAATATTAGTCTCTTTTGGCATATGGAGTTCATGCCACATGTAGCTGGTTTCGTAAGTAAGCATTGTAGATGGTATTGTTGGTCAGGATTACAAAAGGTATTACTGGGAATAGCACTTGAAACATATTCTGATTTCAGCATTACGTGATTATACACTGGTCAGTAAGGCTTGCTTAATAAAAATTAATCTAGATATTCTTGAGCATGTCTAACTATATACTAAACTTTAATAAAACCAATATTTTCCCTTTAAAAACACCCAAACTTATCCCATTAATACCACTTTTGGACACAATAAAAATAAAAGAAGAAACTAAATATCTGGGAATTACCTTTTTCCAGAATAAACAAGATTTCTACCAATATCACATAACTCTCAAATGGCAAAACGTAATGCAAGACTGTAAAAGATAGAACAACCTAAAACTACCATTCATGGCGAAAGTATCAATAATAAAAATGAATATCCTACCTAGACTAACGTATATTTTCATGACATCACAGGTAATAATACATAATACTTTCTTTAACCAAATACACACCTTTCTAGCAAAGTTTATATGGGAACCCAAAAAAAAACTGAATTTCCTATCCAAAATTAACACTGCCCAAGAACAAAGGAGGGCTGAATCTACCGGATTTTAAAATTTACTACTCAATTATTAACACCAACAGAATACTAAGAATAGCTGAGCACGATCCAAGAAAGGAAAACTGGTCTCCTCCTTGGGTGACAATCTATTATAGATACATTAAAGCACTAGGTATCAATCCTAAATTACTTCCATTCCTGAATCAAAAAGAAATACAAAGTTACATTTTAGATGACTTAAAAATACTCTATCAACATAACACAAAAACTGTTTCAGTTGTTGAACCTCGGACAGGCCATAACAATACTACAACCCCTCCATAAAAACCCAAATCTAAAAATAAATAGCAAAATGCTAGACTTAGAATGTTTTCCGCATCTAAAAGACAAAACACTCCAAGATATCTTTGCACAACACAGGAAATTAGAACTAACTTAAATCTCTCCAAATCTTATATAATAATACTAAGACAAATCAAAGAACTGTCTTCCAGTCACCTCCAAAACACTACTACATCCAATAGTGACATAGAAACTTGCAATTTGCTTTGGAAAAACTATTCCCTCAACAAGGAAAACTATTATTAATTCATATAAAATGATAAGTGAGATTAAATTCCAGAAGGAGATTCTTTTTTCTAACTACTGGAGAAAACTAAAACCTTCCATAGATGACCAACAAATAACCCAAGCAATTAATTTAACACTGAAGATCATACCGCTTAAAAAATTAGCTTACACGCCGCTAATGATTAATAATAATGCATACTTCACACCTGCAATCCTCCACAAATTCAATACATCAAGGTCATCACTCTGCCCACACTGCAAGGCCAGACAGCCAACCTATTGCATGTATTTTGGAGTTGCAGATGTGTGTACAAATTATGGAATTCTCTCAAAGTACAGTTACAAAAGATGGGCTACCAAACATCCACACTAACATGGGAATTTGCCATATTACACATTCTTCCACCTAACATCGTAAAAAAAACATGCAAACACACTCAATAATTTTTCTACTAATGAAACTATATATAGCTCTCAAATTATTAGATCTGTTGAATTTATCTTATGAGGGTTTTAAACAAATAGCCATAAAACATCTTTTAGCTCACAAAATAGTAATGGATAAAAAAGAATCCAAAACATGAAGTCCAGAAATTTGGGAACAAACTTTTAATATAATATTAGCATAATCAACCACATAGCAACTTAAACCTTACACATGGCAAATACACCTTAATGGAACCTAGAACCCTATACAGGATTTGACAAGTTAATCATAGTTTGGGTATTAAGAATGTATGTGTTGTTTTGTGTAACAGTTGAGCTAATGATGAAAGCATCTGTGTAAATAGTGTAAATAAATGTGTTGTATGACCTACACCTTATGATATTAACACTAATGTATAACATATTCCTATGGTCATGTTGAAAAAAACTGTAATGTTTGTGTCATATATAATTGTAAACGAAAAAGAAAAGTTATTGAAAAAAAAATTTAATCTAGATATATTTTACTTATGTATGCATACTGGAATGCTGAGAACCACAAAAGTACCATCCAGTGCAACCTGTGCACAATGTGCTGCTGAAACTGTTGCTGCAGACAGTGTTTCTATAAACATTCTCAATAAAAATGCTGAATATATATGAAATGTAAATAAACACAGTCAAATTTTGCTGATTAAAAAGTAAGTATTTTACTTACATATGACATTTTTATACTTTTCCTCATCCTGAGATAATGAAGCTCCCCCTTGGTGATTTTTTTCCTATGATCATAGGTCATTATGATAGCGTGCATGCAGGTCCTACTTTCCACAAAAATATACTGTTGAAACTGCTGTGAACATTCATGAAGAGAAAATTAAAGAGAATAGATCTTAATTGGTAATGGTAAAGGGGTGGTATTATAGTTCCAGGTAACATTTGACATTGGTGTTCATATTTTTTTAAACACATACTTTTCAACATAAAATTAAAAAAGAGACATCACTGTCCATAGGGATGAACCGCTAGAATTTATTTCTCGTGTGTTCCTTCATCAGCCTGGATTAAAATATGGCAGTCGCTCTTTGACTGTACCAGCTTTCTGAATACTGCAACACTATTTAATCTTTCAAATGTTTATAGTGTACTGCACATGTAATTTGAATATTACTTGAAATTCCAGTTGATAAAGCACTTTAACATATTACATGCAAATGCTATTATAAAGCACTGTAACATATGATACCTTATTTTGATATTATTATATATTCTTTCCCCAGCATCTTTCCTAGATCAGCCATCATGTGAAACTGCTGATGTGACAGTCCGTTCTATGACAAATGGATCAGTTTTTGTTAACTGGACTAAGGATGTCTGTCTGTACAGCTACATACTCACACTCACAAAATCTGATAACACAGCTGTCATGGAGGAGAAAGTGGTTCAAGGATCTTCTGTAGTGTTTGGTGGACCGTATGCTAGTTCTGACTACAATTTAACATTTCAGGCTGTGATTGAAGATAAGAAATGTCTTCCTCTTTCAAAGCAATTTACACATTTTGGTAAGTTTGTTTATAATTCTTTTAACTTGTTTGATATTCACATGGTAGGCAAAAGTTATATTATGAAATTCTAATCTTCACAATCTCAAGCATTGAAAATAATGAAAAATGATGGCTGGAATAAATAAGGGCAAAATAATTAAATGGAACTATTTTCTGCAAGGGAGAGACACCGATGCTCCTGTCCATATGGTGGGAAGCCCCCACACCAGTCTGACTTATATATATATATATATATATATATATATATATATATATATATATATATATATATATATATATATATATATATATATATATATATATAGATATATACTTTACAATGCCAAAATTCCAAAAGATTGAATTTCATATGGCTGAGACTATATGCTCGAACTTTCAGAACTTCAACATTGTAAAATAAATCCAAAAAAAAAAGAAAAGTTTTCTCACCATTATTGCAGGGGGGGGTGGCAAGCCCTCCTGCAACCCACACCCCCCCACTACTTAAATATTCCAATTCTGAGATCGAAGAAAAGGGAAATCTCCGTTCTGCACTGTATGCAGATCTCCGTTCACAATATCGAGATTCCAAAAGTTCGATCATATGATTTTGGCGATATAAAATTCGATCTTTCAGAAATTTGGCACTGTGAAGTGCTCCTACATATATATATATATATATATATATATTTTTTTTTTTTTCATATATTTACCACTAACTTAAAGAAGGGAGAAGTCTCCCAGAATAAATGAATCATTGTTGGTGCACTGTCAATGATTTCCATTTAACGGTTAAGTTCCTAGATGTTTTATTTATTTATTTATTGTTGGGCTACTGATACTTGTGGATTTTCTCTGTAATCACCTGTAGAGAAGCCAAGACAGACAGTGCAGTGAGTCTTATGACTAGCTTTACTGTACTAAACAAAAAATAATACTAAACACTGAACAAAATTCAGTAACAATGGACACTTTTAATTATGTCTGGCATTACCAGTAAATCATTTATACTATTGTGTGTGTACAGAATATGGAACACAGTGGATGTTATGCAAGGATGTGCATTAATTCAGATAGTACAGACAGAGTATATATCAGTATCACAAACATGTACCACCCCTCCCCCCACATAAACAAAGGCACAGTCATGTAGAATTTACAGCACTTCCAACTCATCTATGGCATGTCTTACAGATGTGGGATAGAATAAGAAAAACACTCAAAACCCCACATAGATGCAGACTGCAACACAAAAATGACACCCCTTGTTACGTCCCCTCTCTTGGCCAATGATTAAAGAGCCGCAATCCTCCCCACTGACACCACTGGGGAAATGTTCACTTTGAGAGAAATAGACACGCGCAATATTTTTAGATGCAGCTGTTTGCACGAAGCACAATTTCCCTTAACAGCACACAGAGAACACACTCCAGTCCTGGAGCTGCACTCTCTCTCCAGGTCCCAAATAAGTATGCAAACTGACCATTAAGGAGCTCTGTGTCCCTGTTCCAAGTAGTTAACACACACATTCTTTAAGATTTGATTTTCACACACACACACACACACACACACACACACACACACACACACACACACACACACACCTGGAAAAGGCTGGCACAGATTACCCACTCTACCACCTCTGCCCAGGGTATAAGGTAGTCCCACTGCCACCAACCGGCTACTCTAAGGCTCTTAACAGGGTATCCAGTTATACTGTGTGAAATTAATACTAATTAATACTAATACTAATGCCAATAATAATGTTGACTGAACAGCAAGACTTTCATGAGCATGATGCCACAACATCATTAAATAAATATAAGTACTCTCAAAGGTTAAATATTTCCAAAAAAGACCAGCCACAATGACAAGTTTAAATATATTTAATAATAAAAAATAAAAGAACATAAAAATACTGAATATCTATTTACAATAAATAGCCGAGTTTCAGCCACAGGAAATATTAAAAATAACACAGATGGTAAGATTCCCATGGATACAGAAAAGATATACTTAACTAATCTCACTATATTTTTCTGACTGATCTAAAAAATTACTGTTTCCTACTTACTCACTAGAGCAAGACAAGGTGATGGGGTGAGTGGTCTTTCTTGTCAGGTTTCACAAACAGACTGCTGAGAGCAATCTCCTACTGCTATCTAAATATAATTTCAGTGCTGGCTTACAGAATGACATCACACACACACACACACACACACACACATCTGGTCACCTGAATCTGGTTCACATACTCCCCCTTTATTAGAGTCTGAGCCAGGATCTTGCACATATGTGTCACAGTACACATACAGCTTTGTTAAGATGTGTTATAGCATCTGGAAGCTATAAAACCATTTTTAAATTTCCACCCTTCCAGTGTAGCAATTAGTTCACCATTGTGGGCAACACAGCAGGATTCATAGTCCTTGTTTTCACAGACATTGCATCTCTGGCTGCATTTGGACCTGCAAGATACAATCATTATGGCTTATACCAAGTAATTTAATTTCAACTTATTTTTCAAGGTTAGCTGGACTGATATAAACTTCTTCTCTTCCAGTATCATCTGTTGCAATGTATTCATTTCAACAGTTGTAATACAGACTGACATGCAGGTTTATTTCTTTTCTGTCCAGCAGGACCCCCTGTTAGTACATTTTTTAACATAAGCAACTTTAAATTTAATTTTCAGCATGAGCACCTGTACAAATCAGTTTGATATACAAATGACATATAATTCTTTACAAAACTCCAGCTAGCTAAACTGGCATATGTTTAACATCCACTGTTCTACTCCCCCTGGCATAGCTCGCACTACTTCACATCATCACACCCCTAAGTGTGGAGCTATAGTGGTAGAACTCTATTTTACTAACAAAAATGCAAAACATACACTATGGCTGGGAGGAAGCTCAACAAAAACAGAAATACTGCTACAACAGATCGGCTAAGATAATATCTATGTTAAGTTCTGAAGAAATGGTCAGAGATGTAAGTTACTAGACAAAACATTCCCCATTGTATAACCAAACCTTTTGGTTATTAGGACTGGAAGACCCCTATTTCCCACTTACTAAAGTGCAGAGAGTATGGATTAGCAATACTGTTCTAATCATAATGGCAGTTATTTTTAAAGGGTGGAAATATGGTCCTGAAGAGTGGATGAAACAATTCATGGTATATGAATATAAGACATGGTCAGCTTTTAAACACTTCTATTATAAAAACACATTTAATGATTTTTGGAACATCTTTGTGTACTGGTTGAGTTATAAGAACAGCTAGGTGGTTGATTAAAATAAGGTGTACAGATAGTGGTGTAGATCAGTAATGTACAACGTGCTGTTATCTATAATGGCTAAGGATCGTTATCTTCCCTGGTTATACTGTAGTTCTTTATTTTTTTTATTTATCTTTTTGTTCTTGCTTTTATTTGTTGCTGGTTAAGTATCCATCCAACACACACTTTAAGCACAGTTTCAAAGATGTTTATTGAACCATAGCCGATATCAAGAATTGATAGCATGTGTTTATTGAATGTGGAAGTGAAATGAACATAAGTTTAATCAAGTGTTTCCAATGTTTGGAAATAAAGTTATGGACTGACAAAAATAATAAGCTGCAATACTCCAAAATGCAGCTGATAAACAGAACCACAGGAAGGAGACTTAGCTGACCATATAAAAACATCAGGGTCCAATTTTAATGCAACCAAAGAAGGTCAGTCTTTAAGACAACAGAAAGACTTTGCACTGGATGCATCTCAGGACACTGAATTAACTAAGAAACTGCTGGTAAGAGAGAGTTCACAGTGGGATGTGTAGTGTTTAGTAATTCTTATAATATTCTTGATAGTTCATGGTATGTGTTTCCTGATAGTGTCAATATATCAGTAAATTCCTCATCTGTAATTTTCGATTAAGAGAATCCACCCAGTGATAATTAAACACTGGATGTGTCCACTGAGCTATCTGTGAAATAGTCATCTAACAGTTACTATAAAATGTGTAGATATGGTAGCATTACTAGAAAGATGCTGACAGTCAATGACTTTATTAATGTGCAGTAATAGCAAAGACATAATTATTTAGTTATTTTGAATGCTATTTATTAACAGGTATAGTTCAAATGTTCTGTGATAGTCCATTTTCAACAGAGGCCCCATGGAGAAAAACGTCTTTGGTAAATATCCACATTATATAAGTATCAGTATTAAATGGGTAAAACAAAATGCTCCATGTGACATTATAATGTTACAGACAAAATATTACAACAAGTACAGTGATAATAATATGTGAAAACATACAGAGAGAAAAATTATATCTCATAGATTAAAGTTAGGCTATCATTCTGCAGACTATTATGAGTTTAGCTAATGACTAGAGGTCAGAGACAAACCCTGTAATTTGTATCTGTGAGGTAAACTTCTTAACCATTATGCCAGCCCTGCCCCCTACACCCACCCATGTAAAGGTTGGAGAAAAGTTATTAATAAGTTAGAGGAAAAAGAAATGGATAATTGACTAAGGAATAATTTTATTGGGAGATAAGTCATTGAAGGAAGAGAGGAGTTTCTCTATTAATGAAGAAAAGCTAAGTTAGTTTTCTGCAGATGATAAGGACTGGTATTTATATAAACTGAAAAAAGATAGTTAGCAATGACTGAAACAGTTAAAGTTAGCCACTAAGAATGTTTTGTGACTGTTTTACATAAGTCATAGTCCCAGGTATATATGCAATTGTTTAGCTAGGCTGGAAATATTTTGCTTTCTGTTCTTTTTGTAGATGTTTAGGTAATGAGGTACAAATACTGGCTGCACAGATTAAAGATTGTCTCAGTTCTGGTTTTGGTGCATGAGTCAGTGTTGTCTTATGGAATTATATATTTGGACAGTATGTTGACTAGAGGAATATTAACATGCCTGATTTAGTCTATGTACAGGTGCATAAGATAAAGCGTGTAAATAAATTCTGATCAGTTTAAGTTGGAGAGCTATTCAGTTATGGGTTTTATTAGACATATTTGCAGTGAATTTTGTACCCCCTATGGCAGCAATGGTTTAATTTAATTTTTAATTTGTTTTTGTATATTGCGAAATATAGGAAATCATATAAACTAGATACAAACAGAATATAAGCTGTAGCTTGCCTTTGGGTGAACAGTCAAGAAAAAATACATATAATATGTCTAATTTTTATTGATTCTCTGAATAACATAGTTAATATGATAATCAAATCAGATTTAATTTTGTTAAAGTCATCAAGCAGTTTAATTTGGATCATTTTCCTTTATTCTACATTGACGAGAGAAGTAATTTGAGGTTAGAGTTGCTCATATTACAGTTGAGTAAAACAGAATATCTTTATTGCATTTAATAATAAATTGTATTAATTTAGCTATTTTTCTATAGAGTTGTTTTTTTATATTAATGTCTGCAGCTGAGAAAGTGTTGAAGCAAAACATATTGTGGAATCATCTGACTAATGAATCAGAGTTGTATCTGTTGATGTTAATACTTAGTTCATGTCATTGATTTATATATTACATAGGAATCGCCCAATGAGTCATCCTTGTGGAATCCTTTATATATATATTTGTAGCTGGAGTATGTATTCATCCAATGTACATTTGAAACAGCTATTAATGCACAATACTGCAGAGTAGCTTATATTTAGTGTTGCCACCATGTGTAAGAGTATATTTATTTATTTTATTTATTTATTTATTGACATTTGTTAACCGGGTTTGTCCAACTGGGCTTGTGGCCCATTTTCAGTGGAGACCTGAGGAGAAAAGCTCCAGTAGTACATTTTAAACAAGTACAATTTTAAACAATATTGATATAATAGCAGTTATAGCAAAAAGATTCACATATGTTGGGTTACATGCATAAAGTTAAAGTTGCGTATTAAAGAAGCTAAGTAACGTAATTGTACATTGATATAGTTCAATAGGTCAACAATAAAATGTTTTTGTTTGTATAAAATTATGCAAATGCATAGTAGACACATTGGAGAGAGAGAGGTGTAATGAGGTATTAAGTATGGTCCTTTTGAGGGTACATAAAGGGAAGGAAGATTAGGTGGGGTCATGGCAAGGGCAGGTCCTGGAATTGAGAAAATAAGCTTTTAGTTCATTTTTAAAGTGTGAGGAATGAGAGAGTGAACATTTTTGAAACAAGATTTTCAGCTTTAGCAGTAACTGAAACATGGCTTTTTAACTTACAACTCATGCTCCACCCTGAAAAAGAAAATACTACTTTTTTTTTCATAAATCCCTCTCACATGAAAAAACAAAATTTAAAGACCTCCCTTTTGATAATATAACCACTGAAGTTACATCTCATAGCAAATTGTTAAGAATGATAGTGGAATATAATGTTAAATTCAATCTGCATATACAAAATTGCAATAGAAAAACTCATTAAAAGCTAGGTATGCTTTAGAGAACAAAAAACTCTCTCACCAACACAAATAAAGCTACTCTTTCCAGTGCTTATCTCCTCCTCACACTTCTTTATAGCTGCTCACATGCTTGTTATAGCTATTTACATCCTTACTAAGCTTCAGGCATCACAAAAATCAAAACTTGAACAATGCTATAACAAAGTTGCTAAATATGCAGCAAACACCCTGAACCCACCACTGTATAGCACTAAAAAGCCTAAGCTGGTTAGAACTACCCCATCAACTAAGATATACACAGCTTCTTATCACCTATAACATTTTCCAGTATCCATCTGCTTGCCCAGGACTAAGTAACTTTCTACACAACTATGTTAGTCTAGTTAGTTATTATGATCCAATGCCAAAAAGTCCTGTCTGTCTGCAAACATTTATTTATTTATTTTTTTATTTTATTTATCATTTGTTGACCAGGAAAGTCCGACTAGGTTCCACAGAGCCTGTTTTCAGTGGAGGCCCGGGGAGAAATTCTCCAGATGCATGTCTTTGGAAAGTGGGAGGAAACCGGAGTACCCGGAGGAAACCCACACGAACACAGGGAGAACATGCAAACTCCACACAGAAGGCACCCCAGCCAAGAATCAAACTGGTGAACCTCTTGCTGTGAGGCAACAACGTTAACCGCTGCACCACTGTGCCGCCCACAGTAGTCAAATCTGCTTGGCATTGTCTCTACGTGTACCATGTTGCTAAGAACTGGAACGTTTTATTTCTGTCCATTGGATCAATATTCTCAGTCCATCCTTCAAAACCATTCTAAAAGGCTTCCTAGCCAAAAGCTGGCTATGTTCTTGCTAAACACCAGGATAAACACTATCCCTTAATGCAAACAAATACCGATTCACACCTTCCATCTCCTTACTCTCCCTTCTTCACTCACTTCCTTACTGCTATCAATTTCTTTCCCTTGGCTTTCTCTCTAAATATAGTATAAGCCTGATTTCTCTCATTTTATATTGCAATTCCTGCTTGTATTACACTAATATACATTTAATTTCTCTATAAACTGGCCAAAATGTCTCTGTTAAATCATCATATAGCATGTATCTGTTCTTAACCAATGTTTTCATATGTCTAATTTGCTATAATTATTTAAACTGTATTAGTTTTTTTGTATTATATTGAAAGGCTGTGAAATTATTGTTCTTAAAATGTTTTGTAATACTTTGGAGCTTTTATCCCTGGGCTTCTGCTAAAAATGGACTGCTACCCAATCAGACTTTCCCAGTAATGAAATCTCAATAAATAAATAAATATATGTATATTTTAAGAATTCAGGTGGTATATGTGTTTTATGAAAAATGGTTAAGCAAGACTTTTCTCAAATGTCTGGGTCACAATGTTCCTGAATAGATCTATTGATGGGGTTGGGCACAGGGTTTTTTATGGATTCAGAAGCATTGCAAAACTAATCTGTTAGTGAGATAGGCTTCCACTTTTTAGTATTTTTATTTGAGTGTTGGAAACTTAATAAAGATTAAATAAACCTGTAGGCATTTTGGGTGAACCATTTATATATATGTAGTGATAACACTTGGATCTGTTTTTGAACTAAAGAAAATGTTTGCCTGCATTTAATGAAGTGTATATTAACTTTGATGATACTGCTGTATTTAGATTAATTTGAAAGTGTTTTGGTAACGATTGCGCTATTGTCTTAAAGAGATGGTTAATACAAGTCCAGATCTGTTTAGAATTATGAATATTTGATATTTGTAGTTTATTTTATCCCTATGCATCTGTCCTTTTTTCTTTTGTTCTTAAATGTTATGTAATTTTGGAAAAATGTCAGTGGTGGTTGTCTGCATTTTCCATACTTTGAAGGCTTCATCTCTGTAAGCCATCCATGTTTTTAGTTGAAAAGTTTGCCAGCAAGCAATATTGTACTTTATTTTCTTTTTTCCCTCAATGGAGCTACGGATTTAAGAATTGTAAGAAGGGTTTGGTTAAAATAAAGTGCAATAGTGTTAGGAGAACGAAGGTATTTTGACTGAATTCCACTTGCAGTGTTATAATTTTGTGTTGAAGTAGTTTAATTAGAAGATTTTTCTAGTCAAACTGATTTATAATTTAAACTACTAGCAATTCAGAGAAACTATCTTAATGGGCATTGATGTTCTTGTATATATCTTGTGTGTGTATCCACCTCAGATGATGTATTTATGTCATGTGGCATCCCTACTCTATGGCTTAGTGTATATCTACTATATATGCAAGACATGTGGGATTTAACATCAGATCCTAAGTTGGTGCATTTGGCTACTATGCCAATGAGTGTATCATATGACTTGGCATATTTTTTTCCCCAGCAACAATAGTCCCTGCATTGCTGATTTTATTTACCCCATTGCTACACATTCTGATAATCTTTTTGTATCAATGCTCACAACCAGGATTTTTGTACCATTGCTGATGCTAACCCCTTCATCAGCAATGCTGGCCCCAATGAACCTAAACTCAGGCTAATCAGTGCTTGGGTTCCGAGTGTTGAGCTCCCCCTCTCAACCTGAATGCTGATGCCCAGCCTGCAGTCACCCTTCCCTGGTTCCCCTGACTCCATAACCCTCTTTATGATGGCTCTCTCATTGACCCTTCAGCTCTACCACTTGTAACACAGTTGAACAGAGAGGTCCATAGCTGTCTACAACCACACTACAATGTCAGTACCTAAGGGTATGTCATCCTCTTCTGACTCCCCCAACAGTTAAAAGGATGGGAATGTACAAGAGGAATTACTGGGATTCACTGAATTATTCCCACAAACGGTTGTGGATGATCAGGAGGATGCAGACTCCCCAGCATATCTCAGTACCTGAAATTTGAGGATTTCTTTTATATGATGCATCAGCAGATGGATGGACCCTTGACACTGTTTTCTCCACATATAGAAATCTACAATGACCCCTTACTCTACCCAGCAATCTCCTTGTATAGTTTCTCCCTTGATAGACACTCTCAGAGAGGCCACCAAGGTAACTCAAGAAAACTTTGACACACTAGCCTGTGTTCATAAAAAGCCTACACATCCTTATGTGTAATAGAAAATTACATTTCTGGTGAGAAATTCCTAATCTAGACCTCTAAGTTTGGTATCTGCCTTTAAAAATTACTCAGGATCCCCAGATGTCTGTTATCGATCCATGAGACAAGTAATGCACTGTCGTGGGAAACATGTTCATACACTATTTACTTTTTGTGTATGTGGAAAATTATTTCTCATATATGATGGATGATCAAAATGACTTTGCTGATGGTGAGCACCAAACTGTAATTGAGTGGTCAGAAGCTTAAGTCCCAGTTGAAAAACACTTAATTTGTAACCAACCTAATGATCCCAATCCTCTATAATGCCACCTAAGATTTGATCAGAGCCATGGAATGTGATAAAGCTTTAGCTGATATGTGTGGTTCAGGTTAATTGATTTCACTAAGTTCAACTAGGAAACTTAATGGGCTACACCTTAAAAGGCCTGTACATTTTCAAGTCCGAGCTCAACAGACCGTTAGAAAATATGAAGAAGGACAGCAAGTTGTTTGCATTCTACCACATCAAAAATAAGACAAGAAGCAAGATCATCTGCATACACCCCCTTCCCAAAAAAAAGGTCCCAAAAGATCAAAAAGGAGCAAGGGGACTAAGTATATGTACTCTTTGGACTTCCAAGACATTTATAACAAAAATTGTCAAGATGCACAGAATGATTTTTCATTCCCAGCTATTACCATTTTCACAACACTCCATCTCTAGTCCTACCTGAGTCCGCAAAGGTTGCCATAAATTATATGTCTGTTGTGGTATTCCATCAGTTGCTGCAAATATTTACAGTCTTACTATACCTTAATCTGTGGCTTCTAGCTGTATCTTGAATGTAGGGCATTGCATCACTGATGCCTTTAATGCACTGCCTTGACATTACATTCAGCCATCTTATGTCATAGTTGAACCCATCTAAGCTGATCACGTTTGCCAGCTGCTGGATATATTTGATACAAATTAAGCTTTTTGTGGTTCTAGATTCTCAATAGGTTTCTGCCAGTCTTATCAAGATGCTGAATTTTACGGCAGCATCAGATGCAATGAAATCATATGCAGGCCCCACACACAGGTGGCACAATGAATGTTACATGTCTCAGGTTTTCTATCTAGTGTCCTTCCTCATAAGAATATCAAAGGTATGCAAGACAGACGCCCCAAATTATTAAAAAGGATATTTTTTCCCTTAACAACTTCACAGGAACTTGTCTTCTGAAGCAACAATATATATCAAAATATTAATCCCCAGCAAGTGCAATTCCTGTAAGGACTATTGGTAATACATTCCCAATATCGATCATAATTAGAAAGACTAAAGCACTAACAAATGTACAAGCACATTTCCGTCATGACCCTGGTATGTATCATAATGGTCGTTACATGCAACATTTATGTATTATTTACAAATCTTTAAGATGAGATACATATATCCTTCATACACAGTTTGCAGAGACACTAGAAATGATTCCTGAATACCAGTTTTTCTCAAGGTTAAGTAAAGTACACTATCTGGAAATCAACAGTCATTCAAGTATGAAAAATATTTATTATTAGCATGCTTATTCTGTGTTAAACAAAAACTAAAGATTGTCTCCAGAATTCCCCACCTTAGCCATTGATGACTGACAGGATATTGCTAAGAACATTTTTCTCCAACATTTAAAATATACACTCCCTATCATCATGTTAAACTCAACATGAAATACTGCAGTGATTCAAAATGTAGAAATCAATATTCTAACAATTATGTTTCCTGCCAATCAGCAAGAGCACCATTTGTGAGACTATGTAACTAAGGCCTGCTGGGTACACATAATATCAACAGCCACATTCTTAAGAAATTACCTTTTAACTTCTTAACAACAGATTGAGGGGAAAAGGCTGCTATCGTGGCTGCTGAGATAAGTTGGTATACGCGTGTGTGTGTGTGTGTGTGTGTGTGTGTGTGTGTGTGTGTGTGTGTGTGTGTGTGTGTGTGTGTGTGCGTGTGTGTGTGTGTGTGTGTGTGTGTGTGTATATCCACGTGTGTGTTTGTGTGTGTGTGTTTGTGCATGTGTGTGCATGTGTGTGTGTGTGTGTGTGTGTGTGTGTGTGTGTGTGTGTGTGTGTATACTTTTTTATTTTAAAATCTGTACAAAATGGATTTAAAAGAAATTCCCTTATCCAGGATCCAGGATTATCCTGGATAATTACTTAAAGTGCAATCGCCATATATGTTTCTATTACAATGAATGGAATTTGAACCAAGAATGACAAGTCATGCTTTCCATTAGCATGACCCCCCCCCCCCCCCAGAAGACCATAGTAGCAGATCAGGGCTATGCAATTCATGCATGTGTTCTAAGAAGAGAGATGAGCTATTTAATTTTACCAATCTTTACTTTACATACTGTCTGGCAATCATTTGTGAGAATACAGGGGTCCAGGGAAGTAAACAGTATGGGAAGAAATAGCCAGGGAATTTTTATGGCTAGGCTTGTATAGGCCCTAGGGCTGATAGCCTAGTACCAACCTAAGTGTGTGGAATATGAAAAACATGTTTTAAATAAATCCAGTCTGACTGTTGAAATCAGTGACTTTTGTCAGGGCTTTATGTGAGGAACTCATTTCTCTAACCAGTGTCACTGCTCTTAAGTAAAACGTGTGGATATGTATATTATGGATATGCATATGTGTGTGCGTCTGTACAAGTTTGTGCCCAGTATCAAAAGTGTGTCCTGGCATGAGGTTAGAACTACATTTACCTTAATTTATTCTGTGAATAGTAAAGCCTGCATTTACCTTGATTTATTCAGTGGATAGTAAATTAATTCATTACATTACATGTAAAAGTTGGAATTTCACTAATAAGTCATCCAGATTTTTAAAAAATTATTCCACTAAATCTGAAAACTTAATTTAAGATAAAAAGATTAGATGAAGCCAACGAGGATTATATAAAAATGTTTTAGCTTCAAACAGTGCTATTTTGGAAAGTGCCAACTTAGTTATATAATGTTACCCATAGGGTGATAAAAGCACTGGGAATTTGTAATTGCAATTCTTTATGCTTTGGTTTATATTGCTTGCAACAAGACCAGTGATGGTTACCTCTACTGAAAAAAAATGCAAGAAGATTACAGCAGAAAACTTCTGAGCATATTAATAGTTTTAAATAAAAGTATGTTGGGGATTGGCATAATGGTTACAGTGTTTAGCATATAAGTACAAGGTGCAGGGTTTGATTCTCAACTAGAATAATTTTCTAGGCCTAAAATGGCCCACAGTGGCAGTTAGCCTAATACTTTCCTCTGAACCTGCTACTACTACAGTACAATGCTAACAATTCATTATAAAATATTCTCTATTATATCATAACATTAAAATATGAGTTTTATGTTCTGGAAAAAATCCCAAATCAGTAAATTTCACAATCATGAAAAATATATAGGTTTTCTTGTTATCCTACTGGTGGACAAAGCTTGAACTCTTGCGCTTCAACTGTCTGAGCTTCAACTCACAAATGATTGTAGTTCCTCCATGAGAAATCACTGCCAGCAAGTTATGCTGGAAGTTATACCCTTTTATGGGGAATTTTCCTCTTCTTTGAGTTAGTGCAATTGTTAATCAGTAAAAACAAAATGAAAACTCCAGCAAAGCTGGAACTTCCACTGAGTGACCTCCCAAACCTCTTGTATCAGAGGCACATGGGATATATGCAAATGATCCTTATGAACATCAGGTGTTACAGCTAATTGGCGATTCTGAATGCCTATGACTTGTTTCGTAGTTTTACTGGACAATTTCAGGCCAATAAAGTAAGGATAATTTGCATATATCCCATGTGCCTCTGATACAAGAGGTTTGGGAGATCACTCAGTGGAAGTTCTATCTTTGCTGGAGTTTTCATTTTGTTTTTACTGATTGGTTTTTCGGTGACCTTCTCACTCATTGTTTTAGTTAGTGCAATTGTGGAACTGGTATGATTAAATTCAGGAGTATGAGGGCTTGCCCACTACACTGGTGGTGGAGGGTGGGGCTTGCCCCCTGCAAAAACAGTTTAAAAAGTGTTTTTTGGCAAGATGTTTTCAGCAAATGCAGTTTAGGGATTCTGATCCTCAGTGCATTTGCTTTCACTAACTCATAGTATAGCTATTGAAATGGAATGCTAGTAATTTTCCTGGACTGAATGATAAAGTTTATATTTCAAGTATTTATAATTAAGAACTGCAAAGTTGTTCCAAATTCATTATTTAATTTGTTTAAAATACATTTTTATCCTTATTCCACTTCCCAGAGACATTTTAAGAAGCATGTCTTGTGATGTATCTAACTTTTATATTAAGACTCTTTTTATGTTTTTATTAACCTTACTTTTCATTATATTCTTAGTGACTCTTATTTAGAGTTCCAGCATTTTCAATATGTTTTATTCTGAAAGAAATTCATGTGAGGAAAATGGATGAAAACATTCAATAAATTATAGGGTGCTTATAACCTCTGTGGTGATTGTGTTTTTATTTGGTGTTATTAGTGCAACTGAACAACTTCACTCACCTATCTTGATATTTTCTATGTTTCCATCACCCAGCTACATGACATAATAAATCTGCTTGCAGGAAAACAAATTATGCAGACTTGAAAATAAGCCAAAAATATTTCATGGTGGCTTTCTCAATGTATATTACAAATCCAAGGGCAACCATCCCTTTTATCACTATTAATACCACAACCGTTGCTTGCAGTACAATTAAAGATCTATCAAACCCATCAAGGCAGCAAAACATTATAAAGACAATCCTGAATAAACTCCTCTTAGTTATGCTAAATATAATGATAGCATCTGGATATAGTTGGTACCTATTATACTAGGTTATAGAGACTATAGATGTACAAATTCAGAAAAGGGGAGTACAACCCATACAGTGTTAGACATGTTGTCCCAGTGGGTATTCTGTGTAAAATCATTGAGAATGTCAAACTAGTTTATCCAATATTACAGAGGAGGCTATAAAGGACCTACATCTGTTAGTTGATTAACAGAATTGGGTTTCCTAAGGAGGCATATTGCCTTTTGAATCTTGTGGTAGTTTTTGAACTGATATTAGAACTGCTTGATGAAAGGTCTGACAATGCTTACTGCTTACAGTTCATAGCTAAGGCATTCAGCACTATACCATATAAGGGAAAATTTAACTAGTAACATTTATCACCAGCTCATATGAAATCAATGGGAAAAGCACTTGATAAGCAAATAACAATATAAGTTAGTGTAGCAGGTCATGTCTATTGCAACACTTACCAGGGCAACCCTGTAATGCTCAGTATTGGGCTACTGCTCTATGGAATATCCTTCAGAGATATAAATGTGTCAAATGGTCTATGGCTTACCAAACGTTCTAATTTTAAACTGGGTAAAATGGTTATATCAGTAAAATATGCTGAAGTTCTCCATTATCGTCTTTAAAAGTATGAAGCTTATGCAATAGTAATCCTCTCACCTTTAATACCAGTAAGTGTAATATCATGGGACTTGGCAAAAACAAAACAAAAACCATAAATGATACTAGAATACATAATTAGTTCATAAAATGATATCATTTTCTAGGGGTGATGGTAGGCAACACTTTTTTTTTTCAAAACCTAGCAGAAAAGGCACAAACTGAAAAAAAAGACGTAACATCCTATCTCATATCTTTGTGACACATAAGACTTAAAAAGTTCTATATTATCATCATTTAAATCTTTATATAAATGAAAACAATTCTCAACCAATAAAGGAACAGTTAATTACGTAACCTTCTGACCTATTGCCTTCATATACCTCTATAAGCAGATAACAGAATTGCAACAGATAGTAAAGACAACCACAATGCCTTTTATAGTTCTAGATCATCACCAACATGGGGGCTCTATGCTCCAGACCAGAAGTGTATCCCTCACTGGTATGATCAGACCATAAACTAATCTCACTGGATATTCACATCCTGACCCCACCTCCTGCCCAGAAAACCACAGTGAAAAACTTCTCTAAAGCAAATTTCACACTCCTCAAAACCGAGGTGGAATCCTTCAAAGCCCCCGGGCCTGTGGAAAATACGGCCCAGACCGCAGAATCCTTTATAAATGCATTTTATGAGCACCTTCAGGAATGCATGGATCATGCAATCCCAAATAAAAACAAAACCCAATCCTCCAAAGGCAGACGTCCTGTCTGGTGAACCCCAGCCATAAACAAACTATTCAATAGAAGGAGGAAGCTACTAAATGATAGAGCAAAATCCCAAAAAGGGAAGGCATCTCTGATCAGTATTAGCAAAAAACTACGGGCACTCCTAAAATCGTCTAAGGCTAGCTTCAAGAGAAAAATTGCAGAGGACACTAAGGATAATCACAAGGCTTTCTTTAGTTATGTTAGGAACCTTGGTGGGAATTCCCAGATATGCTCAGAATTAGTCCAAAATGACAAAAAATACACCGAACCCACAGACATTGCCAACATCCTAGCTGACAGGTTCAGCGCAACCCCCCCCCCACCAAAAGGGCAAATATCTATCCCAGCAGAGTGCTGCCCCCCTGACATCTCAGATGCTCAGGTAAGAGCTGCCCTCTCCAAAGCAAAAAACACAGCATCAATGGGACCGGACGGTGTCCCGGGCTGTGTCCTACATGAACTCCAAGAAGAGCTAAACCCAAACATAAAACTACTGTTCAATCTCAGCCTTACTACAGGATATGTACCCAAAGAGTGGCATACAGCAACAGTGGTCCCTCTCCACAAAGGTGGTGCCTCAACGGATCTTGGAAACTATCGCCCCATAAGCCTGACTAGCTTGGTCTGCAAAGCTATGGAAAGGATCATCATGGACCTCATAAATAAAGATATTGGGGACCTACAGACACTGGATCCTACCCAGTTCGACTTTGGTAAGGGCAGATCCTGCCTCTTAAACCTGGTTGATTTCTTTGAAACAGTCACCAAGGCCATTGACGAGGGGAAGGTGGTCCACACAGCCTACATGGACCTCTCAAAAGCCTTCGATACAATACCCCACTCAGGCATTATAAATAAGCTCACCAGCTTAAATATAAACCCCTATGTCACTAGATGGGTTGCAAACTGGCTTAAGGACAGAACCCACATAGTTAGAATTGCTGGAGTCATGTCAGACTCCAAACCAGTTACAAGTGGCGTCCCACAAGACTCAGTCCTGGGACCTCTCTTGTTCAGTATATTTTTCTCGGAGGTACAGGACAACATGGAAGGACTGTGGCTGACCAAGTTCACAGATGACTGCAAACTGGGCACCATAATCGACTCTCCAGCCAACACAAGCATCCTCCAAAAGGGCCTCATAGAAACAGACAACTGGTGCCAGAGCCATGGCCTCAAGCTAAACACCAAAAAAGTGTATAGTCATCCCCTTTGGGAAAAACAAAGTGCCCACAAATTACCACATAGGTGGTAATCCATTAAGTACAGAAGAAGTAATTAGGGACCTGGGGACCCAAGTTGATAGCAGTCTCTCATATGACAACCACGTGGCCAAAGTGGTTAGAAAAACATTTTATATAGCCCACCTAATCATGAAGGGATTCACATCTAGATCAGGGGAAGTCATCGTGCCTCTTTACTCATCCCTCATCAGGCCCATAATTGAGTACAATGCCCCTTTTGGGATGTACCTTACCAGACACCTGCAGCAACTGGAAAGACCCCAAAAGTACCTCACCAAGAGGATCAAAGGGCTCAAAGAGATGGCATATGCTGCCCAGTTAAAGAAACTCCAGCTCTACTCGGTGGCATACCGCCTGTTCAGGGGCGATCTGTGCCTGACGTATAAAGCCATGTCCAACCCGGAATTAATGGACATGTTGCACCTCAGAAAATCCAAATCCCATCGAGCTGCAAGCTCGAGAGACTTGAACCTCAGCACTGAAATAAATAGGACATGCTGGAGGGACAGATTCATAACCCAGAGGCTCCCTTCACTCTGGAATAAAATCCCAGTCCAGGTTAGGCAGAGTCCCTCATTGACTCTCTTCAAGAGGAATCTTGATGAGTGGATGGGAGATCGTAGGTTTAACCCAGGTATCACTTCTGTGTCACTGTTAGACAGAGGCACAGTATACTAACCTCGAAAAAGGGCATAGCAAAATTAATTTAAAATGGGTGGCGAAAGCCAAACACATTCTGGCTAGGCTTATAAATGCCCTAGGGCAGATAGCCTAGTATGAACCTATGAACCTATGTAAAGAATCTCCATGGCAATGCCAAGATTTGCTCAGAGCTACTGCACAATGATACCTCCTATACTGAGCCAACAAATATTGCCAATATACTGGCCGACAAATTCAGTGCCAACTTTACCCCCCCCACCAAAGGACCAATCATAATACCAGTAGATTGCCAGACACTCAGTATTACTGCTGCATAGGTTAAAACAACACTCTCCAAGGCCAAGAATACAGGTTCTATGGGACATGACAGCATCCCTGGCTGTGTACTACATGAACTACAGAGTGAACTGGCACCTCACCTGTGTGCCCTGTTTAATCACAGGTTCACCTGAGGCTTTGTCCCTACCAAATGGCACACTGGTACAGTCATCCCTCTCCACAAAGGAGGAGTGACTACAGACCCTGGGAACTATTGTCCCATTAACCTGACGAGTCTGATATGCAAAGCTATGGAACACATCATCATGGACCTATTATACAATTCTTCCTCTAAAACATGCATGCTGATTGGCCAGCCAACCAGCGTGCCCGTTGTAAATCCCTCAATATACTAACGGAAAAAGGTCCAGTCGCCCGGACTTTTTCCGTTAGTATAAAACACTGTCTTGCTATGTTAAAAGAGTTTAACATAGCGACACAGGTTTAAAAAAAGCAACGCAGATCTCCGTTGCTTTTTTTAAAGCTGTCTCGCTATGTTAAACTCCTTTAACATAGCGACACAGTGTGTAAAAAGCAACAGAGATCTTGTGATCTCCGTTGCTTTTTTTTAAACCTGTCTCGCTATGTTAAACCCATTTAACATAGCGAGACAATAGCGAGACAGTAAAAAGCAACGGAGATCTTGCGTTCTCCGTTGCTTTTGCCCACAGCTCTGATGTACTGCGTAGGCATGCGCAGTACATCAGAACTGCCGCGGAATACCAGACAGCTGCGGAAGGGCAGCAAAGAGGCATTATACAATGCCATTATTTAAGAAAAGTAATTATTTCTTTTCTTAAATAATGTCATTGTATAATAGCAATAACCCACTTCTGGGTGTGGGTAATGCGGGATTTAACCACGGTTGTCTTTATTCGCCCTCGGGACCAAACCATGCCAACAGTGGTTAAATCCCACATTACCCACACCCAGGTGTGGGTTATTGCTATAATAAACAAGGATATGGGGAATCTTTAAACTTTGGATCCCACACAGTCTGGTTTTGTGAAGGGTAGATCATGCCTGCTCAACTTGGTCAACTTCTTTGAGTCAGTTACCAGAGCTGTGGATGAAGGCAAGGTGGTTCATATAGCCTACCTTGATCTGGCCAAGGCCTTTGATTCCATTCCCCACTTAGGAATCCTACAAAAACTCACTAAGCTAGGCATCAACCCCTATATCACTAGGTGGTTTGCAAACTGGCTCACAGGCAGAACTCACAGTGTGAAATTAGCTGACTCCATGTCAGAATGCAGATGAGTCACGAGTGGAGTCCCACAGAGTTTGGTCCTAGGTCCTCTCCTGTTTGGTATCTACTTCTCTGAAGTCCAGGCCAACACAAAGGGATTCTGGCTGACAAAGTTCGCAGATGATTGCAAGTTGGGAGCTATCATTAACTCCCGAGTGATGTTGACATTCTACAGAAAGGCCTCACTGAGACCA
Organism: Protopterus annectens; assembly: GCF_019279795.1. Lineage (NCBI taxonomy): Eukaryota > Metazoa > Chordata > Ceratodontiformes > Protopteridae > Protopterus > Protopterus annectens. The sequence continues at coordinate 1,920,260,600 of NC_056729.1, forward strand.
ATGACTGATGTCGAACCATAGCCTTAAGCACAATGCCAAAAAATGTGTCATCATCCCCTTTGGGAAAACCCCAGTTCCCATGAATTAGCATATCAATGGTAGTCACATTGAACACAGAAGGTATTATAAGAGATCTGGGAACACAAGTTGACAGCAACCTCTCTTTTGACCACCACATTGCCACTGTTGTCAGAAAGTCCTTCTATGTGGCACATATCATTACTAAGGGTTTTGCAAACAGGAAGAAATAGGTCATTGTCTTCCTCTACTCTTCTCTCATTAGGCTAATCACTGAGTACAATGCCCCATTTGGCATGCACCTCACTAAACACCTGCAACAACTGGAGAAGCCACAAAAGTACCTCACAAAGAGGATCCCAGGCCTTAAAAAATTGTCCTATATGGACAGACTAAAAAAAACTCCGCCTATTCTCTGTCTCATATCGCCTACTTAGAGGCGATCTCTGCTTGACTTACAAAGCCATGCCTGACCCAGCTCTGTAAAAAAATGTTACATCTAACGAAATCCCAATCCCTCTGCACCACATGCTCCAGAGACCTCAGCCTCATTACCACAATCAATAGAACATGCTGGAATGACAGGTTCATAACCCAGAGACTGCCTATGCTATGGAATAGACTTCCCATACATGTCAAGCAGAGCACCTCACTGGCCCTCTTGAAGAGAAATCTTCATGAGTGGATGCAAAATAGAAAATTCACCCCAGGGATCACTCCAGTGGCTTTACTCGACAGAGACACTGGGAACTAAGGTCGGGTGGCACAATCTCAGGTAATCCTATGGGCTAGTCTTGTAAAGGCCCCAGGGCCATTAGCCTAGTAGACACCTATGAACCTATGAACATATTTAATAAATGACAATAAAATCTTTGGTACTAAATATACTATCTTGATTCATTATAAATAATTATGAATAACTATTGCAATTAGGCACTGTTCAAATCCCTAAATAATTATATAGATGAATGTGTGAATTAAATATTAGATTTATTATTTTTCAACATATAATTTATTTATATAAAACTCATAGTTAAGACCAGTAGCATATCTGGGGAGGGGTGAGAAGGGCAACTGTCTGGGTGCAAATTATTGGGAGATGCAAAATGCAGATCATAATCTCTCAATGCAATGCCAGCTTTTAAAAGCCAGTATTGCATTTGCAGTCAGACCTATTCACTGTAGCACTCCATGTGTGATCTAAACTGTAACAATTGTTTGATACATTGTAGCAAGCAGTTTGCTAAAGTTTAAAAACAATAACTAAAACCTCATTGCTGTAGTGATCCGTGCAGGCAGGGTATAAACTGTAGCAAATATTCAGAAAACACCAAAAACAAGAAGCAGTCAAGTAATAGGATGAAAAAGATAATCCATTTAATACATCCGTCCTGGTACCTCGGCAAGTCGCCTTCAGTGGAACAAATAACCATACAAACACATCCTCTTTTTATATACTCATCAATTAATCCATTAAATTACTATTTCATTACATCATTAACCCTTGTGATGCTAACACTTCAAATACAATCAGCAAACCACTTTATATAAAGCAATACATACTCATTGCATATTTTTATGAAATACTTAATGCTGATTTTTTACTAGCAAGGATGTTAAAAAGTCAACAGTTAAGAAAACCCGTCATCCGTACATTTATATCATCCCTAAAATTCATAAGAGCATGACGAATCCGCCAGGAAGGCCAATTATTTCTGGTGTGGGCTCTTTTGTTGAAAGGGTGAATAAATTTTTGGATTTTCATTTTAAAAAGTACCTTCCTAAAGTTTGTTCCCATGTAAGAAGTACTCAAGATGTATGTCAAGCACTGTGTGGGGTAGAGTGGAAAGAGGACTATTATTGGGTGACAGTTGATGTTTCATCTTTATATACCACCATTAACAAGAGATGGGGTTTAGAAGCCATGGAGAAAATGATGGGCGGAGGACCTCGTACTATGTTTGTTATGTTTGTTGGAGTTCAGTTTGACACATAATTATTTTATGTGGAAGAAGGACTTCTTTCTACAAGTTAAGGGGACTGCTATGGGTGCAGCCTTTGCATCTACATATGCAGTAATATACATGGGTGAATTTGAAAAAGAATTTATGTTTCAAAGTAATTTTTTTATGAATAATGTTGTCTTTTATAGACGTTACATTGATGATCTTATTTTTGTTTGTAGGGGTGATGTGTCCTTGTTTGAGAAATTTATGAAACATCTGAATGATAACAAACATGAGTTAAGATTTATTGCATAAAGTTCTCTTAGTAATATATCATTCTTGGATGTAGAATTTTATATAGGGAAGGATAATTTGATACAACATAAACCTTTTAGGAAATCAACTGCGGTGAACAATTTTTTGCATGCAACCAGTATGCATCCAACCCACCTGATTAATGAACTACCTGAAGGGGAATTTAAGAGAATTTTAAGGATCACCTCGGACCCAGATTTATGGGAAGAAGCTTGTGACGAAATCTTTACCAGACTCTCATCTAAAGGGTATGAGAGTACTGCACTTTTAGGCATTAAGAACAGGCTATGTAGAGTTAAAACTTTAAGAAGGGGTGCGTATTATAGTGATCGTTGTCAGTTGTCGGTTGTATCTGCACAAGAAGATATATTTTTTGTATCTAGATTTTCTGATTTTTCAATTGTTGTTGAAAAACTTCTTAAAGAATTGTGGCATGTTGTTTGTGATGACATAAATGTTGGATATTTATTTCCTAGGTCTATCACATTTTCATACAGTAGGTACAATAATTTAAAAGAAGTTTTGAATAGAAAATTGGAATATTCTACTGATGTGAATGTTGGCATGCACTGTTGTGGCTGTTTGGTTTGTGACAAGGTAAAAAATTTGCATGGAATGAAAATAAATGGCAAAAGGTATTTAGCATATGAGAGGTTTGATTGCTTGTCATCTGGGGTGATATATATTTTGGGTTGTGATTGCATCACACCGTTATGGTATATAGGACAAACCACCAGGAAGGTTAAGGTTCATATTTTAGAGCATTTGGGAGATATTAGGAGGGGAAACATGGAAAATCCTGTGGCCTCTCATTTTATCAACACACATAATGGCAATATTGAGGGTTTTTCATTTAGTGTATTGGCCAGACCTCATTTCTGTGCAGGAAACTTTAAGACTGAACTAAGCAGGTTAGAATATAGAATGATTTTAGGGTATCATACATTGTACCCCATAGGAATGAATTTAGATAGTGGCATTATAGTGTAAAAATTATAGTAGTGTTGAAGTACTTAGGTTATATTATGAAATTTGAATGAACTTATATGTATTTAAATTCTTTATATGTTTATTTATTGTATACAGTTTAATATTTAGTGAATATTTAATGAATGTTCTATATTATATAATATGTGGTAAATAATCTATGAAATTTGAATGAACTAATATGCATTTAAATATATTTTAAATACATCTTGTATTGTCTTCTACACAGTTCAGCATTAAGTATTTCATAAAAGTATACAATGAGTATGTATTGCTTTACATAAAGTGGTTTGCTGATTGTATTTGAAGTGTTAGCATCACAAGGGTTACTGATGTAATGAAATAGTAATTTAATGTGTTAATTGATGAGTATATAAAAAGAGGATGTGTTTGTATGGTTATTTGTTCCACTGAAGGCGACTTGCCGAGGTACCAGGACGGATGCATTAAATGGATTATCTTTTTCATCCTATTACTTGACTGCTTCTTGTTTTTGGTGTTTTCTGAATATTTGCTAGTGGCTTCTGGTGTTTTTCATTATAAACTGTAGCAACAGTATGCAATGTTTGTAGCAAGCAGTTTGCTACAGTTTAAAAAGTTTTTTTTTTTTTTTATTAAACTAAAACATTATGGTGCTACATGCAAGCTTTAGCAAAAGTTTGTTATATTTGTAGCAAATAGTTTGCTGCAGTTTAAAAGAAGATTTTTTTTAAATGAAATATGTTGAAGGAGAGTTTGGGGCAGGACACAGAAATGGGACCTGTATGGCTGGGGCAGGAAGGAAGTGAGGCATGTCATGCATCTGACCACCTGATTGGTGTGTCAGTAGAATGGACATCATTTATTTGGGCTCTTCAGTGGAAGAGCCTGGGGTAGATCTAACTGCAATAATCCAATCTCTTACAATGTAGCAATCAGCTTATTATAGTGAAGTGCTTTTGTTTTTGATCTTCACTTGAGAAACAGAGGGGATTGGGCACTGCTTTATAGAATCGACCCAGAGCATAGGGTGAACTACTTATGCTTCTGGTTAAGATCAAAAAGTTGAAGTGCTCTGCACTAAAAAGAAATTCTGATTCACTATTCAACTATAGCCCCAGAAACAGTCTTTGTAACATGAAAATGGAGGGACAACAGTTATTAAATTTTGCAAGAGTGGGCTGTCAACAGACCATGGAAACTTCAGTCTAATTAGTCTGATTATTCTAAGATGCAAAGTCATGGAATTAATTCTCATGGAAATGATCAGCAAAGGAAAGACATAGGCACCTTTCAGACATTGCACCCAACCCAGTTTGGCTTTATCAAGGGAAAATCATGCCTACTTAATCTGATAGGCTTATTTGAGAAGGTCACCAAAGCAATGGTTGTGGGGAAATTAGTGAATATCACCTACCTGGACATGGCTTAGGCATTCAATACAATATTCCACTCAGTTACAGTTGAAAAACTCACCAAACTGGGAATAAACCTACACATAACTGGTTGGATTGCCAGCTGGATCACAAACAGGTGAGAGAAATTCATGACTGGTGATACCACCTCTAACAACAGATTGGTCATCAGCATTACACCACAGGGATCCATGCTGGAACCATTCCAATTTGACATCTAGTTCAAGGAGGTAAAGGCTAATGTGAATTTTTTTTGGCTGAACACATTTTCACATGACTGCACATTGGAAGCTATGCTATCATGGATTGCTCCCATGTCACAAACATCTTACACAGGCAAATAACTGGTGCCTAAGTCACAGATTAAAACTCAATGCCAAGAAATTCATTATAGTGCCTTTTGGGAAATCTACCACCCTGGCTAAATATCGATAAGACACCCCTAAGAGTTGACCCAGTAGACTGGGATCTGGGAATATATGTATACAGTCATCTGGCCTTTGACCATGATGGGGCCAAGGTAGTAAGGAAATCATTCTATGTCACCCAACTTGTAAGCGCATGGCATCCACATTGAAGGAAGCCATACTGCCACTTTATTTGGCCCTTACCATATCCATCATTAAGTATAATGACCCCTTCAGCATGTACCCGAGCAAACATATGCAACACTTGGAATGCCAACAATGGTTCTTTACCAGGGAAATCCAGAGTATAAACACATTGTCCTATATGGATTGCCTTAAAGCCCTATCTGTATACTATCTCATACAGGTTACTGAGAGGTGTTCTATGTCTGGCATACAAGACATCCTCAGATCCAGCTTTGATGGACTTTTTGCAAATCCACAGAAAGAACAGCATCAGTTCTTTTTGGCTAAGTTTCTGGTGTCACAACAAAGGGATCCAATGTCTGTCAGCCTGGGTTGACATAAATGACAGACCATAATGCTTTTACAGATATGGTTTGCATTTGTCACCACTTGGTTTCTGGATACTGGCAAAAACTTTATCTATCTCCATAGTGTCTTTCCCAGACCATGCTAAGTTGTTTAACTCTCCACTATAACAAAAAATCACTCAAAACTACCAAAAGGTACTGCTGTTGAATGCTAGGAGCTTAAATAAAAAAGATCCACTCCTCACCCTGGACAATGCACACATATGTGCTGTCATGAAAACACGGTCCAGAATCATGGAAAGCATCCTAGCTATCAAAGGCTACAATGCCTTTCATACTTTTTGATCCTTCTCAGCTCAGGATAGAACAAAGGGATGAGGTGTCTCAGTGTTCATAAAGGACAAGTACATTGCTAGACTGGTCCAACAAAATGACTGTTTTGAGCTGCTCCATGTCCAACTAACCATAGGTGTCACCTCCTATCACATCCTTCCTAACTACAGAATCTCATTACACATCTCCTACCTAAACCTACTGGAATCTCTTAACATTACGCCTAACACCATAATTATGGGTGATGTCAACTGCCTCTCTATTAACTGGGATACCTATATGACCTACATTCACATGCACATAGGTTACTGGACTTTGTCAATGCAAACACCCTGGAGGAACTAGTTAGCTCCCCAGCTAAAGGTACAAATATACTAGACCTAGTACTCAAAAACATGGAGGATGCTGCTCCCTCCTGTGCACTACCTTCTACCTGATAATATCTGACTACAAAATGATCTCCTTTAGTATTAAAACTAAACTGAATCCCCCCAAACAATCTCCAAACATGTTAAAAACTTTACTAAGGTCAACTACCTCAAACTGAGTGACAGCTTATTAAACTTCCAAGCCCCTCCAAACTCAGATGATACTGAGGCCTACTCTGAGCTGTACACAAAAGCACTGCACCACATTCATAGCTGCATAGAGAAGGCAGTCCCTGTCCAAGTTAAACCTAAGATAACTACGAAAAATAAACCACCCTGGTGGATCTCTAGCAAAAACAGGCTATTCAAGAAAAGGAAAAAAAAATCCTCTGCAAAGCCAAGAAGAAACAGACAAAACAGTAAAAAAAGACACTCGCCTGTCTAAACAAGCAAACTTGAGAGCTGGTTAAATCTGCCAAAACAGACTATGAGGCAAAAATAGCCTCCCAGGTGAAGGATAACCATAACACCTTTTTTTAATTACGTTCATAACCTCAGTGGGAAACACTCAGCAACGTGCCAAGTTAATCATGAATGGCAGCACTTATACCCAAGCTGAAACTACAACAAACCTGCTGGCTGAAAAGTGCTATCAAACTTCACCCCCCATCACCTCCTACAACACCCAAAGAAATACCAGCAACCATCCACCTAGCAGTCTTTATGAGGGAACAGGTCCTTACTGTGCTCATTAAAGCCAAACCCCCCACCTCCAAGGGTCCTGACAAAATTTCAAGATGCTTCTTAAATGGTTTAAAGCAGAATATATCATGGTCACTAAAAGCCTTCTTTAACCATAGCCTCTTAATGGGCTTTATCCCAAAGGAATGGAAAAATGCAGCAGTCGTCCCTCTGCACAAGTGTGCCCATCAACTGACCCAGGGAACTATCGACCAATAAGCTTAACCAGTTTTATCTGCAAGGCCATAGAATCTTGGACCACAACAATAATGACCTAGGAACTCTCCTAACACTAGAGCAAACCCAATTTGGCTTTGTTAGAGGGATGTTGTGCCTTCTCATTCTAGTGGATTTCTTCAAAAAAGTCACCAGGGCCATGGATGAGGGTAAAATGATGGACACCACTTATCTAGACGTGGCCAAAGCTTTTGACACAATACCCTACTTGGGGATCAAAAATAAACATACTGAGTTAGGCATAAACTCTCTACATCATCAGATGGACAGCAAATTGGCTCACTGACAGGACACATATTGTCCAGATAGGTGCATCCACCTCCAATAAGAAACCTGTTATTAGCGGTGTCCCACAGATCTCAGTGTTGGGACCTTTCCTGTTTGGTATATACTTCTCTGAAGTGAAGGCCAGTGCTGTGGGCCTCTGGCTCACCAAGGTCATTGATAACTGTTACATTGGGAGCAATCACTGAATCCCCAAATGATGTTGATGCCCTACAAACAGACCTAAAAATGACAAACAATTGGTGCAAAAACCATACTCTGAGACTAAATGCTAAAAAATGTGTAAACGTATCTTTCATTAAATCAGACATCCCTGCAAATTATGATATTGATTGCACACCCCTAGATCCAGTGGTGAGTTACCTAGGAACATTGATAGATAGTAACCTAAACTTAAACTACCAGATAGCTATGGTAATGAAGAAATCTTTTTGTATGGCTCGACTTATAAGTAAAGGCATGGCATTAAGATCAACGGAGGTCATAGTCTCATTGTACTTAACCCTCATAAGGCCATAATTGAGTACAATGCTCCTGTCTTCATGTGCCTAACCAGGCACTTACACCATTTGGAATGGCACCAGAGATTTCTCACTAAAAAAATACAAAGTGTACAACATATGTCTTATGCAGATTGACTAAGGCTCCCACCCCTTTACTCTATCTCATATCCTTTATTGAGAGGAGACTTATGCCTGACTTACAAGGTATTCTGTGATCCAGCCCTGATAAAAATGTCACATATTTGCAAGAAAATTTATACTAGGGTTACTTGTGCCTGCACCTTATTTAGGAGTCTAACAGAACTTACTGGAGAGACAGATTCATATCACAAAGGCTACCAAATCTATGAAATACATTTTCCACCTTTGTAAAACAAACCCCATCCATCACTCTCTCCAAAAAGAATTTGGAAAAATAGATAGGGAATCATAAATTCACTTCCAGGGTATGCCTATGCCCTTATGGACATAGGTAGTCTGTAAAATGACTCAGGGCTCCAAAACCCAAGAAGACACTGCCCCGATACTACCCCATCCATTATGTCAGGAATTAAGATATAATGCTATCATATCTTGGGTGTTATTCAGTAAACTTGTAAAGGCTGTTGTGCCATTAGCTTAGTAATCACCTAGGAACTTATCAGAACTACTAGATCCAAGGGTTCAAATATTGCTTTTGATATAAGCAAGACATGCTGGAAAGACAGATATGTGTCTCCGAGGATCCCCATGATCTGGAACAGGGCCTCCATCTAAGTGAAGCTGAATCCATCCCTAAACTTATTTAAGTACAACCTTGACCGGTAGATGGGAAATTCACTGTGGGTCTGGACCCCATGTCTCCAATAGAGGCAGACAATAATGCCCAAGCTAACATAACTCCCCATATAACTTCTAGAAACTTCTTATATTATCATATCACTTCCTATTAAATGTGCATGGTACATAAGGAAATATTGGGTTGGATTGCACAGCTAGGCTTATAAAGGTCACTGTGGCCATTAGCATAGTATATAACTGGCTCTACTTCTAAAGCCCAACTCCCAGATGACTGACTTTCAAAATGCTGAGATGAAAATCACAAAAGTTCAGAAACCTGAAAGTTGATTTTCACTAGGGTAAGTAAATATGTGGCCAACTGTAAATGAAATGCACACCAAGGTAAGTAAAACCCACCTAGGTGGGGGGCTACCCCCACCACCCAATATGGGGAGGATGTGCTCCCCCACCCCCTAACTAAATATACCAACTCTAGGATCACACTACAGTGGAGAACAGGGCATGTTGGCCAAGTCACCTTCATACTTCTTGAAGCACCTACATTGGACATTGCAACTAATCATTAAATGGCCAGTAGCATTGACTGTGGATATTACACATTTGTCATGCAGTGGCAAATGGAAGAAATAGTTGGAGGGGTTCTTTGACAGAAAGCTGGATACCCACATCAGCCAGTTAGAGAACCTTACTCAAAGACTCTTGAGTTGTATGTCTGTCCTGCACTGGTACCTGCATCTATACCAGGCCCCAATGGTGATGGAGCACAGGACACTGATTATGCTCTCACCAGATCATGGCTGGCAGGGATTTCAGCTATGCAGCCCTTTTATCCTCATTCCTGGCGTTACTCACTCTTGTGTCTATGCCCACCCCTGTTTCCTGTCCAACCTTCCTCATTACCATTCCCTTTCCTCTGTGTGCATGATGTTTCCTGCTTCATTGTATTCCTACCCAACTGTGTCAGCAACTCCCCTGTCAGTCTCACCTGTATCCCTATTCTGTTTCTGTGCCATACTACATACTCTAGTCCTCTTTCCTTCTTCTGACTTCCCTTACTACCTCCCCTAACTTACCTTTTCACTCTCTCTCTCTTTACATATATACATATATTAAATAAGCAGCTCGTCAACAAAATAATCTAACCCAACTTCTTAACCCACATCCTGCTCATTCCTTTCCCTTTTACATCACTTTTCTATATTCCAATTTCCACCATTTTAGTTGGTCAAAAAACAGATGAGTGCACACAAACCAGGGTCTTTTATGACTTCTACATCAATTCTTCTTTTTCTTTTATTTTTCTATTTGGTTTTAAAACAATAAATAAACAAATAAATTAGAGAACAAACAACTATTTACATAGGTCCACAGCTGATCAATACATCAAAGTTATACATCAACAACAATTAATAATTTTCAAACAAGTCTTTAAGTTTAAGTCAAGATTTATATGAATATGTAATATTAGAAATGATCATCTTTATAGTGCGCCATTCACTACTGCAAAAAAAAAAAAATTCCATGGTAACAAATTAAACACTAGAGGGGGTAACTTTACTTTTCCAATTTTTAGTAATTACTTCTCTGACTATAGCAAGAGTAGACCAGAGAAGAGGCACTTGAGTTTTTGGAATTATCTCAGGAATCAGAGCATTAAATAAAGCTAAAGATTTAGAAATATTACATCCAACTGACCATGTAATTTGAATAACATTATTAATTTCTTTCTAAAAAGGGGAAATGACTTCACATTCATATACCATATGCATCTGATCAGATATTATTTCAGAATCACATCTCCAGCATTTTGTTAACACTGACAAAAAGCTCTGTGTAACAATTTCCAAGTGAAAATGTTCCATTATAATGAAGATTTAGTTTTATCTGTAGACTTTAATATTCATTTCTTGTATTCTTCAGAGAAGTCTTCATTATTAAACTTTGAGGAGTTATTCCAATAGGAATTGTTTAAATATGTGAAATCTAACTTAAGAATTTTATAAATCTGTGACAAATATGATTTATTTTTAATTGCATTATTATTGATATTTATTAAGAATTCCATTCATTTGTGGAATAATTTTTATCTATGTTAAATATCTTATTTATCTCTGTGTTCACAAAGTGTCTAAATATTTGTAAAGTTAACCAGTTCTCAGAAACCTGATTGTATTTGGACCTTACATTTTCAATAGTGTATCTATTGGTACCATTTAAGAATTGATGCCAATGAACAAAAATTGCTTTGCTGTTTGAATAGTAGAATTTTGTTTAACTTGTAAGTTTCTAAGCAGTCATTTGTATATGCAGTTGGAAACATGGAGAATATTAAGTCTTTAATACAATGGTTAGAATATATGAACCACTGGAAACAGGAAGTGATGCTATTTAAATAGAGAATTTGAGAAGAGGGTGTAAAACCATTTATGCAAACATATTTTAATTACCAGATAAAACTATTAGATACTATTTGTTTATGAAAGGTTATGATATATTTATTATTTACTAATAATACATTTCCATTTTGAATCATAAGATGAATTTATCCATAATCCTATAACTTTTACAATCATTGAAATAGCACGCAATTGAATATTAGGGAATCATATTCCACCATTACCCCAACCTTTCTTTGCCATTCAAACTAAATTCTTGGTTTTATTAGACTGCCAAAAAAGTAGAATATTATTTATCTTCTTCATCAAATTTTTTGGTGGACATAGTACTAAAGATTCTAAGACAAGCGATATTTTAAGGAGAATTACCATCTTAATAAGCATTAATCATTCTTCCATGGTAAAGAAGAATTTATTCCAATTTGTGACTAAAAATGTTATCAAAAACCTGTTGAAAGTTTGTTTGTATCATTTGTAGCATTTTACATCAGAAACCATACTGACACACTACTATATGCAAACATTAAGCATCCCTTATAATCTACCCGATCATTTTCAGTTAAACATTACATAGTTCATTTAAGTCATGTCTTCTTTTAAATCTCATTCCTCCCTTGTATGTATTGTTCCTATAATTCTTATTTTTTCCTATGTAGTTTGCTCCTACCATTTTCCAACTATCTCAGTCCCAGTTGTTTTATCTCTGTAAAGTATCATCAGCAAAGAGTTGAATCTTTAGTTCAAAATCTCCTATTTTGATACCATTGATATTCTTATTGGCTCTAATAATATTAGCAAAGTTTTCTATAGCTAATGAAAAAAGTAAATGTGCTAATAGGCAGCCTTGCTTTGTGCCTTTTTGCAATATAAAGGAATTAGAAAGAAAATAACCTATTTTGACATAAGCATAAGAGTTGTATAACTTAGAAATGAATGCAATTAGCTCAGTTGAGAAATTATACACTTTATGCATTTTAAACAGGTACGTCCAATTAACTGAGTCAAAAGCCTTATCTAAACTGAGACTAATAATACAAAGTTCTTTTTATTTTTATTTGCATAGTCTATTAATTTATGTATCATATTATGTTATATTACCCTGTACTTATCTATTTAAAATAAGCCAAGCTTGATTATTGTTAATTAGTTTAGGTATAAGTAGATTAATTCTGCTAGCTAAAATAGGCATGAACATCTTATAGTCCACATTTAAAAGCGAAATGGGTCTGTATGATGAACAGTTTGTAGGATCCTTATCTTGCTTTAAAATAGGTGATATGAGGGTTATTTCTATGAATGGGGACTTCAGCAGTTGTTTCTATTTCTCTATAGACGTTATCCAATATTTTAACTGCATCATCCGGTAGCATTTTATATAGTTCTAGTATAAGACCATCTAAGCCTGGTGCCTTATTGATTTTTTTTTTTTTTTTACTTTTTATTTGATCTTTTATATCTATGTTAAGCACTGTTATAATTGAGTGGAAGAGAAAACTATATACATTGGTGAACTCATATTAGATTCCAGGGGTTAGAGCTAAAGATGCAAATAAATATTTAGATACTATAGCCTATTACATGAAAGATGAAGTCACAATGGCTGGCGATTTCAATTGTATTTTGTCAGACAAAGATTCCACTGCAGATAGAAAGCTGCGAATCATATCTTCAGCCAAACACTTAATGAATTTTGCAAATATAATGAATTTAAAGGATATATATGAGCTAAGGAAAACAAACTAATTTTTCCATTATTCAGAAAGATATGGAATACAAACAAATATTGATAACATTTTTGTGTCAAACAATCAGTTATGACATATCTGAGAAGTCTCAATAGTTTCCTGTCCATTATTGGACCATAATGCTATAATCTTTAATATTACTTTAAAAATTGACAATGTACTGCACCACAGGAGATTACCAGCATACATGATTAAAATAAAAGGATTCAAGGATTGATATGTTAAAGTGATCAAGTATTTCCTAGAAATAAACATGAATGATGAAGTATCTTGACATTGTTATGTGGGATTCACTACAAGCTTACTTAAATGGAGAAGTTACAAGCTGGTATATTAGTAAAACAAGAGAAAGGGACAAAGAATTGAACACACTACAAACAAAAATTAACACACTAAAATTAAATTTAAAACAAAAAACACTATTAGTCAATCTAAACTTAAAAACTTAAATATAAAATATGTTGAAATTCTAAATCATAAAGTTTTAATAAACCTGGAAAAACTGAAACTTCAGGTATAGTCAGGTCAACACTAAGGGACTCTGGCTGACAAAGTTTGCAGATGACTGCAAACTGGGAGCCATTATTGAATCCCCAAATGATGTGGATACTCTACAAAAGGGCCTTACAGAAACAGATGCTTGGTGCCAGAGCCATGGGCTCAAGCTCAATGCCAAGAAATGTATTGTTATCCCCTTTGGGAAAAAACATGTATCCATGAATTACCATATAGGTGGCAGTACACTAAACACAGAAAGTGTGATAAGAGACTTAGGGACACAGGTGGACAGAGGTCTTACCTTCGATAACCACATCGCCACAACAGTCAGGAAATCCTTCTATGTGGCACACATCATGAAGGGCTTTTCATCCAGAAAAAAGGAGGTCATTGTCCCACTGTACTCATCCCTCATTAGACCCATTATAGAATACAACGCCCCATTTGGTATGTACCTCTCAAGACATCTGCAACAACTGGAAAGGCCTCAGAAATACCTCACTAAAAGAATCACAGGCCTAAAGCAGATGCCCTATGCTGACCGCCTTAAAAAACTCCAGCTATACTCTGTCGCATATCGTCTACTCAGAGGTGATCTCTGCTTAACATACAAGGCCATGTCAAACCCAGAGCTGTTGGACATGCTACACTTAAAGAAATCCCAATCCCTCAGAGCTACACGCTCCAGGGATCTAAACCTTGTCATCACAATAAACAAAACATGCTGGAAGGATAGGTTCCTGACCCAGAGACTCCCCAGACTCTGGAATAGATTGTCCATACATGTCAAGCAGAGTGCCTCTTTGGACCTCTTCAAGAGGAACCTTGACGATTGGATGGGAGAAAGGAAATTCACCCCAGGGATCACGTCAGTCGCCCTGCTAGACAGGGGTCCAGGAAAGTAAATAATGTGGGAAGAAATAGCCAGGGAATTGTTATGGCTAGGCTTGTATAGGCCCTAGGGCTGATAGCCTAGTACCAACCTATGAACCTATGAACCTATATTCAGTTAATCCTTTAAGCTTGCATAAACTTGCTCTTAGATCAAAGAAAATGAATAAACAAAATCATATCAAAGAAATTATAATACCTATAAATAATATAAATGATTCTTGAGGACTGTAAAATATTTTATCAAAATATAAATAATAATACAAATAATATAAATAACAATGATATAGTTGAAACTTCTTTATGGGAAAATATAAATAATAAATTTAAAAGTAAACAAATAAAAGCAACTGACAGACCATCACGTCTTCTTCTTGTTGCTACTGTGTGCATAACATCACACAGAAGCTCATCACGTTGCATCAAGAGGGATAAGCACAGTTTGTGCTCATCATTCTCTGTAGTTACACCTCAGTATTATCTGCTGTTTCCATAAGGCCTGCTGTACTTGCTAGCATAATATTTAATAAGCTCAACTCCCTGCACTCCTTTTCTTTGCTATACATCTTTAAAGAGCTGTAGGATTCATTTTACATTCACACAGTAAACAGAAGTGAACTGGCTATGAACATGCATGCAACATTTCTGAATCTTAGTTATTGTTCATAGGTTAATGCTAGGATAACTGCACTTGTGTGCTGTTTTAATCCTACCCAATTACTTCATGGGAGAATCAAACCCTGCCCCTTTTTCTATAAGGTAAACACCTTAACCATTATGCCAGTCTTTGAACATACCAAGCAATGATAACTTTTAACAAAGCTACAAATCAATTACTTATAGAGAACTGTAGTAGCACCACTCCTGCATCTTGGTTTTGCAATTAATTTCTTCTCTAGTTATACTCCTAATGTTAAAGTTGCAAGTAATTTGAAAAAGAAATGAAGATTATAACTATTTTTTATGTTATACTTTCACTGTTTCCTCAGTTATCCTCTGTGTTCATGTCCAGAAAATGATATCATGGTAGGTACAGGTCAATGATTTGCATACACTTGTAAAACATTCCGGATAAACAAAACAATGTGCATTTTTACAATCACAGCTGCTAACTTACACTATGATATTACTAATAAATCATCACATATATTTATGTTTTAATGCATAGTGTTCCACCTGCAAGACATAGTGCAAAGCCTGTCTTTGTAAGAAATAAGAAAGGGCTCAGTTCTACTGATGCATTTAACCTAGAAACATAGCAGTCAGTTTACACTCTTACATAGTGAGGCATTGTGGATTCACTCTTTTATGACGTTTTCAACTTCAAGAAAATGTTCATAGAGGAACATTTATTGAAAGACTAAAGTACAAGAGTAGCACACTTTTTGATCTATAATATGCAAGTCTGCATTAAATATGTTAGGGAGGTTGCATCTTTCCCTGAGTCTTTTATTTACACTTACAGTGGGATGTGAATCGGAGCAGTTTAACTGCCAGTTAAAACAGCAACTCTGATCTTAAAAGAAAAGTTAAGTGAGGCTTCCCATTAGCACTAAACTGTTGTGATCAGTTCTATGAACACTAATTTTTCCCAAGTGCATATATGTGTAAGAAAATCATAATAATCACCGAGGCAGTATTTGGTAACATTGTTTAAGATATTATTTCCTTTAGTTTTATCTTACAGCCTAGTTTAAATGTTTTAAATATGACTGGAGGGCAGAGCCCTGATTTATGATAAAGTAACTATTCTGAATCAACCCAGTGATGCATTCAGGGTTGGGTTTATTGCCATCAGTTCATATCTAATGCAAAGATAATCACTTACTAGATACTGAACTCTTCTTGCCCAATTTTCAAATTACTTTTAACTAGACAGCAATATTTTCTTCAACTGAGGTATAATCCAAAATAACGTGAATGAGTATTTTATAGCATTTTACTGTTACATTCAGATTATTTATCTGTATAGGGATGAAGTACTTTGTTATAATAAAATCACTTATTTCCTGGTGTTACATCTTTATTCATGCTCAGTAATACAATGAAAAAAATTAAGCTTACACCTGAATAAAAAGCTATACTATAGAATTGGCCTTATATATTCAGGTATCATTTTGTTTTGTAATGGTTGGATAAATATATAGCAATTTATTTGATGATAAGAATATAAATGTGTTTTGCACATATATGGTTTTGCTTCTTAACCATGTTTCTACATTTTTATGTTTTATTTAGACTTCTCTTGGAGCAGTGCTGGAACAGAGTTCATTACAGCATTTGTACAGAACAATGATAACTCAAATTTAGATGTTTCCCACTTGGTAATCACTGCCCTCAGTCCATCGACATCTGTTCAGGTCATCATATATAACACAAGTTTTGAAGCTGCCCTCACACTTGGAGAAGGAGAAACATCATTTGTCAACATCCCTGCCTTTGCAGAACTCCATGGTACCATATTTTCTTCTAACAACACCGTAATTGTAAGATCTGACAAACCAATCACTGTATCATCATTTAGCTATAAACCTGTAACAGCAGATTCTGCTGATATTTTCCCAGTGGATATCCTTGGTACAGAATATTATGTTTTTACTCCAATAGGAGGTTATGGGATGTCAGAGGTTGCAGTCATTAACTATAATCAGACCAATGAACTCCTGATCACAGTTGCAGGTGCTCTCATGTATAATGGAATAAATTACAATTCAGGAGATAACATAACCCTGGTGTTATCAGCATTCGAAGCCATTCAGTTACAAAGTACCACTGTCCTAACTGGAACTAGAATTCAGTCAGAGTATCGTGTTGCTGTATTGTCTGGGAGCAGCTGTGACACGTATAATGGTACCTGTGATGATATGTTTGAGCAGTTGCTTCCTGTAAATAAATGGGGAAAAAAATTCCTAGTAGCACCCATAGCTGTTCAAGGTTATACAGATATTGTCACTGTTGTAGCATCACAAAGAACTGAAATCAGTTACAGCACTGGAAACTGGAGTAACAGTACAGAACTTCATCAAGGGCAAAGTACAACAATCAGTCTGTCTTCATCTTCCTCCCTGTACCTCACTGCCACAGAACCAGTTATGGTAATGTATACCTTTACAGGTGGGAATTATAATGGTTACACAGCAGAGCAATTCATAATGAACATCCTTCCATTTGAATCATTTTCCAGTTCCTATGTTATCAGCACAGAAAATAATTTCAATAACTACATTCAGCTGGTTGCTAAAGCATCAGTGATTTCTGAAATTTTGCAGAGCAACAATATTCTCTCAAATGTCAGCATACAAGGCAATGTTCCTATGACTGATTTTGCTTGGGCAAACATTGAACTCGGGCAAAGAAACCAAAGCTTCATTATAAAACACTGCTCAGCATTTGCAGTCTATATGTATGGAACCTTGAGCTTTACAGGCTTTGGAACCACTGCACTGGCTATGAATGGTACGTATTTATATATATATATATATATATATATATATATATATATATATATATATTTTGCCTTTACTTATTTATATCTGTATTCATACTTTCCTTGTTGCATAAAGAGTACAGCAGATTAGACATGTTTGTCTCTAGACTTGAAGGTTCAAGAATAACAAAACTTAGAGAAAAAATACATTTACTGATAGTGATACAGTACTTGCTTACATGATAGTTGAAAAGACTACAAATTTTGGTCGAGTGTGTGTGTGTGTGTTTGTGTGTGTGTGTGTGTGTGTGTGTGTGTGTGTGTGTGTGTGTGTGTGTGTGTGTGTGTGTGTGTGTGTGTGTGAGTGTGTGTGTGTGTGTGTGTGTGTGTGTGTGTGTGTGTGTGTGTGTGTGTGTATAAAGAACTGTAAAACCAAACTAGAAAATGTTTATGCTATATGCCGATTCCACTCTAATATTTGGAAAAAAACAAACCAGTTAAGTGCCAGGATGATGCATGACCTGTCCTTAATAGATGATAAGCATCCCCTGCTAAAGTTGTTAAGGTCAGGTTCTACATTAGGCAATAAAATCTGCTTGTACTGACCAGAAAATGACATCATCAGGAAAAAAAAAATTCTGCTTGCTGTGCATTCCAGTAGCGTATCCCTGAAATCCTGTAATGAACTTTGAAAGTTGCAAAAATAACAGGATTTGTGTTTGCATGTATTTTCTGAAGTATACAAACTCTGAAACTCCAATGCATGTCATTACTTAATGATTTCCATCCTCAGTGGTTTGTCTGAAAACCATAGATTTTATGAGGAACAAACCAAAAATATGAAGCAATAATCTGAGCATTCTTTTGAAACATGGACAGTGGAGAGGTATGAAAGTTTGGTTAAATGTGAGATATAGCATTGCACTGCCTTTCTGACAGCATCTGTTAAGTGTTCTACTGCTTTAAAACCCAGCAAAACACTTAAGTAGTAGCACATAGAACAGAGATAGCTCCATGCACTACAAAGAATTATAGTAATATCACCAATTATAATCCTAAATTATGTGCTGTCAACATGGATGCCAAGATTCACTTCCCGAGCTTCGCTATTGAGGTGAATTCCTTAACATCTGTGTCTCAAGCACATAATAAATGGTTTATGATGGGCAAGCCAGTCATAATCCTCTGTTATAGTTTTATTGTTTTCACTATTTATTTGAATTTCTGCTGCATGATAATGTTAAAACAATATAACCCATTCTTTTTCATAAAAATAATTTTTGAGTATTCTGCATTTGAAAATTTTGAAATAGTTTATGGAAGAATAAATCTTATAACTTTTATTGGTGACATTCCTACCACACATAAATACCTGTCAGAAGTCAGCAGTCCTGAGGAATGGATCTAGATGTGAATGCTGGAATACCTCCAAGTAAAATGATAATTTCTTATTTTATGTTTAGACATTTTCTGTATTCTTTTATTTATAGAAGAGATGTTTACTGTCAGAAAGGGGTAGTCTATAGGAGACATGAGGTAAAACACCAGAGAAAATATTTTTTGACAGTTTGCTTACTCACAACTGAGGAAAATATATTCTGTCAGAAAGCAGCTTTTATATGTATATGTAGATACAGTCTATTAGAGCATGGTTATCTGAAGAGGTTGTGTGATTCTGCAGTCTGCATATTAAAGATGTTCAAATGTTTGCTTGGTAACAAAACAAATTCTTGCATATTTTATATCTGGATTAGTTTAGTATCTCTTTGCGTCATGGGAGCTGTATGCATAATAGAGAAGGAGTAGTCTATAAACGAAAAAAAGCTGAAATGTCACACAGAAAGATATTTCAGAATGTTCTTTTCAGTTTATGTTAGTTGATCACAGTCAGGTGAGGTATGCATAACCATCTGTGTTATTTTCTACTACAGGTAGAGGGGTTCTGTAATTATAATGTGTTGAAATTCTTCAAAAATAATTCTTTGCATTTTTATGTCTCATCTAGTTTCTGTCAGTTTTTCCCAAATGAAAAGATATTTACTTTGCAAAAACTAGTTATTTTGATTGTTGTGTGAAAGAACCTGAAATACATAAAATAACCTCTGCATATTTAATGTGAGTCTTTTCCATGTTTTACAATCAGATGTACAATCTTAGTAAATATTTACTGTGAGGAATTATCTGTGTAAGATAGTATCAGAAATCCTTGATAAATTGCCAGTTGTATACTTGCTTGATCAAGATATTCACAGATATCATCTAGATATAATTGTTCTCACCTCTACACACATCACTAACTCTAAAATTAGACTTCTCCATCAAAAATGATCTGGATCCCACTAGGGTAGACAGCATGGTATGTGTACACTAAGAATCGTTTACTGGTGTACTGTATGGCTGAAAAGCACACCAATGGATGAGTGCATTATTGTGAGATGTGCAAAGGAAAGTTCTATATTTTCTGTTTTTGAATCTAACATTTATTTATTTACATGTCTTGTTAAAGCTATGCGGTTATAACTTAATAGGATAGCAGCTATCAATGTGATGGTTCTACTGAGAGACTGCAACTCTTAGGAAAGAATGTTGGAGATACCTGTAAGGCCATATTTGGGAGGAACAGCTTGCTTGATCTGAATCACACTGGAGAATTATTATCATTACTGAACTTCTATTTTAGCCATTGCTTAATCACTATGAATAGCACGCTCAAAGACAAGGATGTTCGTTAATGTACATGGTGTCAGTGCACCTTTGGGCGAAAGGCAGGTTATGGACATGGTAGTCTTGTCAGGATATCTGAAGCAATATGTTCTGCATACTCACATCAGGAGAGTTGCTGAGGTATTAGTCATTGCTTAATCGCTATGAATAGCACGCTCAAAGACAAGGATGTTCGTTAATGTACATGGTGTCAGTGCACCTTTGGGCCAAAGGCTGGTTATGGACTTGGTATTCCTATCATGATATCTGAAGCAATATGTTCTGTGCACTCACATCTAAGAGAGATGTTAAGGTACTAGTCAATGTGTTCCATTATTTTTGTTGAATGATCAGTTGCTCAGAAAAGAGAACAGTTTGGAAATTTGGCTACATGCATGTTTTACAGACTATAAATATTATCAACTGGTGCATACAATGAAAGGATGAAGATTGGTTGCAGATGACAAAGTGTGGTTCTGGGAGTGTTTATGCCAAAAGGTTTGGATTTTGATGGCAGAGTGTATGTGTGTGTGTGCGTGTGTGTGTATGTGTAGTAGTTTGATGGTTAGGGTTAGAATTAGGGGGATGAAAGGGGATAGATATAGCACTGTGCACATGTTGTTGTATGTGGTGTTTGTTCCACTGTTTTGTTTAGTGGCAGTCTTAACAAAAGTTATTTTTCTGAGGTAAGGTGTATATTTTAGGTTAGGAGCAGAGGCTGGGTTAGGGTAGTTGACATTAGTAATGTGTTACATGGAGATGATGCTGATTAAAAACATTTGCTAAGACAAAGGTCCAGGGTAGGATGTAATGATAGTTCATGAATCTATTGCTGAGTGCTATGGTTTGCATGCCATTTTTCTATTGTGTTTATGGTAGAAATAATAAAAATATACAGGTAAATAAGGAAGCGTTTGTATTATCAAAACAAAAAAGTGGCAGAAGTTTCTTTCGCATCATATCAAGAAGGAAGACAGTCCTTAGTCTGTTTCGAAAAGACTACAAGATAGTGCTGAAAAGGAGATGTTTTTATCTAATAGCTGATCATCTTATTTAGAAGAAACAGTACAGATTGTGTATTGCCCATTAACAATATGGATCAAGTTATTTGTCATAGCACAAGCAATGGGACGGGTAGCAGGAGTTTGCTACCACTGTCTGCATATATTTTCTGGACATAAGCAGGCAACTATACTCTAACCCTAAATATCAGCAAATACCTAGTCATACCTTATGCTTCCTTACTCTCCCTTCTTCACAAACTTCCTTAATTCCATCAGTTTCTGTCTTGTGGCTTTCTCTCTAAATATAACAAATGTCTGCTTTTCCCAAACAATTCCTGTTTTTGCAATACTACCTAAATTTAATTTCTATAAACTATCTGAATGTTAAATCATTTCATATAACATCTTTCTATTATTAACCAATGTATTTATATTATATCTAATTTCATCTAAATATTTAAACGGAAGTTGTATTTTTGTATTATTTTTTTCAGATGGTAAAATTATTGCTCTTAAAATATTTGTAATACTTTGGAGATTTTCTCCCTGGGCCTCTGCTGAAAATGGGTTCCCACCCAGTCAGACTTTCCCAGTAATCAAATGTCATTAAGAAAATAAATAAATAAATGCATAGATATGACTGCTTATCCCAGAATACCTTGGTCAGTCACTATAACAATGCTGCTTCTGTGGGACACTTCTCTACACCCCTTGGTCCCTATATTTTTATAGTGGCACTTGTATTCAGAGCATCAGCTTTTATTCAAACCCTTTTAAGGCAGTTCAAGACTCATGCCAGGGTATGCATTTTCTACTTGTCAAATTGGCATTTTCTGGGCAGGATGTAAAAGTGTCGATAATATTTGTGGAGTATACAAGCTTGGAACATAAAGGTCTTACATTTGTTGTTTTTGTATGATTTTGTTTTCTTCAGTTCAAGCAAATGTGCCATCCAGCATTTACCAAGACAGTTTCCTGCTGTGATTGAAACAGATGAGATAAAAATAAGCACCTTAAATTCAAAAGTATTGGTTCTCATCCAGAAAGAAAAGTGATCATCGAAGGGGAGGTAGAAAAAAACTGTGGTCTGCTTATTACAAGCAAAAGGAACAGCTACTTCAAGTGGATATTTTTCCCTTTGGTTGATCCCCAAATCTTATCATTTTAGCTTCCTCTTAAATTCTTATTAAACCCTTTCCATCCACAGAGGTACAAACCCTATGGTTCTTCTGTTCCTGTCATAATGATAGTCAGGAAATTGTATAGGTGAGCTGAACCATGGTAGAGATCAATATTTTCCAATTTATATCCTTATTCCTACTACTATGGATGTCACTTTTTTCCTTTCTTTTTTCCCCAACAACTTTGTACGTTCTTAAGTTGATCACTGTTACTGTAGCTTAAACTATATGGGTTATGTCCAGACATGATGGCTGACCAGCTTCCAAAGCTTCAAGGTAAGTTCCACAAGCCCAAACCATTAGCTCATGTTGAGCTGACTAAAAGTTACGTTTGAGCAACAAGCCCTTCTGTGCTTTCTTGCTGCTAAATAAAGTACTCTTCTGTTGCTGGGTAAATAAGTTCCCTTTAGGGCAAAACCCTTTCCCTCCATTTTTTTGTGACAGAAACGTGTGTGTGTGTATCTATATATATATATATATATATATATATATATATATATATATAGATTCACTTCATAACATTGAAATATCAAAATACTGAAACTCAAAACACTGAAAATAAAATACTCAAAATCAAAATACTGATACTCAAAATACTGAAACTCAAAAATAGAGAAACACATATTATTATAAAAAGCAACATAAATCATAACAATTTCTACCAAATATATGTGCAATCTTGGAGCATATATATATAATTAGCAGTGGGTGTGGGGGGGCTTGCCCTGCCCCTATTATGGTAGTAGAAATTGTTATGATATGTGTTTAAGCTGAGTTTACGCATAATATGTTGTGTACAATATTCCAGTTTTTAATATTCAAGTATTTTGGCTTTCTATGATTTCATCATTTTGTCATTTTCAGTATTTTGAAGTTTCAGTGTTATGAAGTAATCCATATATATATATATATATATATATATATATATATATATATATATATATAGATATATATATATATATATATATATATATATATGTTTGTGTGTGTGTATATATATATATTTATATATATATATATAAATGTCTGTGTGCATTTTATATATATATATATATATATATATATATATATATATAATTTATATCTATATCTAACCTATATCTAGGTAAGTAGCGATATATATATATATATATATATATATATATATATATATATATATATTAGTTAAGAAATAGTGTTTTTATTGATTGTCAAGTGACCTTTGTTTACATTTAAAAAAGATTTTTGCCATTGTCCTAAAAAGCTGTTAAAAAAATTTATTTTCATAGGAAAACTGGTGTTGTTTTACTTTTTGGGGAATGGATTAGTTAAGGTATTCTTTCTGTGCATTTTCAGGAAAAAAGTTGGTAACTTTTTGAAATGCCAGGACCCACTTCAGTGAGTCCTGAAATACACCGACTGAGTGGCTCTATAAACAAACTTGTATGTAACAAGAACAAGATGGCCATTTCTCAGGATATTCCATTTTCTCAAAGGTATGACAGTCTTAGACTTATATATATATATATATATATATATATATATATATATATATATATATATATAAATGTCTGTGTGTGCATTTTATATATATATATCTATATATATATATATATATATATATATATATATATATATATATATTAGTTAAGAAATAGTGTTTTTATTGATTGTCAAGTGACCTTTGTTTACATTTAAAAAAGATTCTTACTTTTTTTTGCCATTGTCCTAAAAAGCTGTTAAAAAAATTATATTTTCATAGGAAAACTGGTGTTGTTTTACTTTTTGGGGAATGGATTAGTTAAGGTATTCTTTCTGTGAATTTTCAGGAAAAAAGTTGGTAACTTTTTGAAATTCCAGGACCCACTTCAGTGAGTCCTGAAATACACAGACTGAGTGGCTCTATAAACATACTTGTATGTAACAAGAACAAGATGGCCATTTCTCAGGATATTCCCTTTTCTCAAAGGTATGACAGTCTTAGACTTGGTACATACATATTTATATATATATATATATATATATATATATATATATATATATATCAGTTTGGAAAGGGAGGTTAAGTGTTCCGCTGCCCTCTACAATAACAAGTTTAAAGGGTCAGACAGGTCTTCTAGATTCTTCTCCTTGTGAATTTTCATATTTTCCATGTGTCAGCAGTCAGCTATACAATCGCTGCCATTTTAAATAGGAAGGGGAAAACATTAGTTTTTTATAACTTACCTGTTTTACCTACTTTTGCTGCTTAGCTTCCTCAGGAATAAAGCATTGTTTTTGGCTTAACTAAGGAATAACTTACTGGTTCCTTGATTGCACCTTCTTCCAGCCATAAAAAGAAAAAACATTGTCAGGCAGTCTTTGTAACCACAGCAGGATGATATTTTCCCTCAGGTACAGGTGGGTGACTCTGCGCTGGCCAAAGCTGATTCTTTCAACCACTCATGCTTTTCCTTGGATCCTACTAGTGTAGTCCATACAGCCATCATGGAGAGGGGGTTAGATATGTTCTCAGCAGCTGTTGGTGCTCCCTTGTTTGACAGGGGAGGGCCATTCTTAATTGTCCTGTGAGGCGGAGCAGGGGATACCTCTTGGCTTGGTCAGAAAGCTGAACCCAGACCTATGGAGGTAATTGCTGGCAACTCTGCCTTTTTCTTCAGGAATTCCTGTCAAAAAGAAACAAAAGGCTAAATATATGTCTTCTTCTGTTTCAGTGACACTGTTCAAGGATAATTTATTGTGCTTAGGTTAGGGTTTATGCAGTATCTTGACCCTTTTTACATATTTAATATAAGCAATAAGAGCTGAAACCCACCACCACGGACAATATTAAAAACAGGACACTTTAATGAATATATAAAACACAAGGCTGTTGAATTTCAAAAATCCTCTTGCAAACAATGTGTAAAAATGATAAAACTTCAGAAACCCCCTTGCAAATGATAAGTGCTTTTGGCTAATGGCCTTCTTCACATCGTAAAAAACATGCGCACCATTTTTCATGAATAAAGGGATTTACACCAGCTTTCTTCTTTCAAGCCAACACCTCCTTCTTGACCAATCAATTGGTATCTAGTCAAAATCCTTAATTTAAGACACACCTCTGCGTTAATGAATCATAATTTAACTCCCTTTTAAAATAGGCTTAAACGGAACTAAAGCATTCAAACCTGGTGGACGGTCTGCTCTGAGGTTAATAATCCATTTCACTTCATTTGTTTCCATTCGATTGCTAATTTCACCACCTCTAACATCAAGAATACAGTCAATGGCTTTAAAGCTAAAAGAATGTGTGGGAAATTGTGATGCATGTTTAGCTAGGGCATTTTTTTATCTTATTATGGATGTCTCTCAAATTACGTAAAATTCTACTTTTAAATTGTTGGTCCATTTTCCCTACATAGTATGCATTGCATTTCAAGCAAGTAGCCAAGTAAACAATATGCTGAGTATTGCAATTGGCATTACATGTAAAATGGTATTCCAGCCCTGAGATTGGATGTTGGAAAAAATTACTTGTATCAATGAGTGAAAGCCATACATCTCCCACATCTAAAGGTTCCTCTCTTCTTTATGATGTGCTCTTTGGAAAATCCATCCTTCATCCACAATAGTCTTTTAAGATTCTTTTTATTTTTAAAGATAAATTTGGGTGTATCTCCCACTATGTTATTCAACTTGTAATCTTGTGTGAATATTGGCCAAAACGTTTTAATAATTTCACATTCTTGGGTTGAATCATTACTATATGTAAGCATGAAACCAAGTCTGTCATTCTTAAGCTCTTCATTTCCCTTCCCTTTCTCTTCCTTTGGGGGTACTCTATCAGGGTAATATCCCTTTTCTTAAGTTATGTAGTTTTTCTGGTATTAATATAGTGTTATTTTTAGTATAGCCTCTCTTCTGTAGAAGAGTTTGTAGAATAGTCTTCTCCTGTTCATAATCTTTATTTTATTTTATTTTATTTTTTATTTTACATTTGTTGACTGGGCTAGTCCAACTGGATATATGTACATTTTCAGTAGAGGCCAGGGGAGAAAAGCTCCACAAGTTAAAACAACCAATATATAAGGACAATGATATTTACAAAAGACATTTGAACTATTCATAGGTTCATAGGTTCATAGGTAAGTACTAGGCTATCTGCCCATGGGCATCTATAAGCCTAGTCACAGAGTGATGGCTTTCGCCTCCCCATTAGATTAATAACCTGGGCCTCTGTCAACAGGGCTCCTGAAGTGATCCCAGGGTAGAACTTGCGATCACTCATCCACTCATCAAGATTTCTCTTGAAAAGGGTCAGAGAGGAGCTCTGTCGAATATGAATTGGGATTTTATTCCAGAGTGAGGGGAGTCGCTGGGACAGGAATCTATCCCTACAGCATGTCCTGTTTATTGCTGTACATAGGTTCAAGTCACTAGAACGAGTGATTCTGAGGGATCTCGTTTTTTTGAGGTGAAGCATGTCCATTAGTTCAGGGTTTGACATGACCCTACATGTCAGGCATAGGTCACCTCTGAGCAGACAGTAAGCGACTGAGAAGAGCTGGATCTTTTTTAGTTGTGCTTCATAGAGTAATTGTTTAAGGCCTTTAATCCTCTTAGTGAGGTACTTCTGTGGTCTTTCTAGTTGTTGCAGGTGTCTAGTGAGGTACATCCCAAATGGGGCATTGTATTCTATTATGGGCCTAATGAGTGAGGAGTAAAGGGGCACAATCACCTCCTTGGATCTGGATGAGAAACCCTTTGTGATCAGGTGTGCCACATAGAAGGATTTCCTGACTGTTTTGGCTATGTGGTTATCAAAGGAGAGCATGCTATCTACTTGGGTACCCAGGTCCTTAATTACTTCTTCCGTACTTAGTGGATTCCCATCTATGTGGTAGTTTGTAGGTACTTTGTTTTTCCCAAATGGGATTACTATGCATTTTTTGGCATTTAGCTTGAGGCTGTTACTTTGACACCAGGTGTTTGTCTCTGTGAGACCCTTTTGCAGGATGTCTGTGTCAGCTGGTGAGTCAATTATTGCACCAAATTTACAGTCATCTGCGAACTTGGTTAGCCACAGTCCCTCTGCCTTTGCCTGTACTTCGGAGAAATATATACTGAACAGGAGGGGTCCCAGGACTGAGCCCTGTGGGACTCCGCTTGTGAATGGTTTAGAGTCAGACATGGCGCCTGCCACTCTTACCGTGTGGGTTATGTCTGAGAGCCAATTGGCAACCCATCTCATGACATAGGGGTTAATATTTAAACTGGTGAGTTTGTCTATGATTCCTGAGTGTGGGATGGTGTTGAACACCTTAGCGAGGTCCAGATATGCTGTGTGGACCACCTTCCCTTCATCTATGGCCTTGGTGACTGTTTCAAAGAAGTCAACTAAGTTCAGGAGGCAAGATCTGCCTTTAACAAAGCCGAACTGGGTGGGGTCCAGTGTCTGGAGGTTCCCAATGTCCCTGTTAATGAGCTCCATGATAATGCATTCCATGGCTTTGCAGACCAAGCTAGTCAAGCTTATAGGGCGATAGTTCCCAGGGTCAGTTGTGGCACCACCTATGTGGAGTGGTACAACTGTTGCTGTACACCATTCTTTGGGTACATAGCCTGTAGAGAGGCTGAGCTTGAATAGTGATTTGAGATGGGGGGTTAGTTCATTTTGAAGCTCGTGTAAGACACAACCTGGGATAGCATCTGGTCCCATTGATGTTGTGTTTTTGGCCTTTGCAAGGGCTGTCTTTACTTGTGTGTCTGAGATATCTGGAGCGCCGCATTCTTCTGGGATGGGTGCTAGCCCCTTTGGTGGAGAGCGGGTGGGGTGAAGTTTGCACTGAACTTGTCAGCCAGGATGTTGGCAATGTCGGTTAGTTCAGTGTATTTATGGCCATTATGCACTAGCATGGAGCATATCTGAGAGTTTGCCCCTAGACTCTTGACATAGTTAAAGAAGGCCTTGTGGTTATCCATAGAGTCATTGGCTATTTTTCTTTCAAAGTTGAACTTGGATGATTTAATGAGGGAGCGCAGTTTTTACTGATGTTAATCAGAGATGCCTTCTTATCTTGGGATTTTGTTCTATCTTGCAGGAGTTTCCACCTTCTGTTGTAAAGTTTATTTATGGCCAGGGTCCACCAGACTGGCTTCCTCTTTTTTGAGGAGTTGGTCTTGGTTTTACTTGGGATGGCTCAGTCCATGCATTCTTGAAGGTGTTCATAGAATGCACTTTTAAAGGATTCTGCCAATGGGTCATCATTTTCCATTTGATTGGGAGCATTGAAACCTCTCACCTCGATCTTGAGGAGTGTGAATTTGGCTTTAGAGAAGTTTTTTACCTTGATTTCCTTGACTGGGGGGGGGGGTCAGGATGTGGATGTCCACTGTGATTAGTTTGTGATCTGATCTTACCAATGACGAGTTTACCTCAGGTGTGGAACATAGGTTCCCCATGTTGATGATGACCAGGTCCAGTATGTTGTCACCTCTTGTGGGAGTGGTGACCAGATGTTCAAGGGCATTTGAGTTTATAAACTCAAGGAAACACTGGGCTAGGGCATTTGAGCTTGAGTAGTTTTCCCAGTCAATGTTTGGATAGTTGAAGCCACCCAGTAGCATGGTGTTGGGTAGAATCTTCATACTTTTTAATGTTCTCAGGAATGCTGCATGAGGGTCTTGAGACAAGGTGGGAGATCTGTAGCAAGCTATAAATTGAACAGTCAATTTACCCGCTGTCAATTGCACTTGGATGGTCTCAGATTCCGCGTGCTGTGCTACTAACCTGGAGGTGTGGGTGTTCTTGATGAATATGGACACACCCCCTCCTTTTGTGTTCCGGTCCTGGTTTTGGGACCTAAAGGTATGGTAGGAGTTATAGCCTGGTAGTGCTGGGGTGCTCTCTGGAGCCTTGAACCAGATTTATGTCACTGCACATACGTCAATTTCTTCCATACTAAGGAGAGCCTTGAGTGCATGCATTTTGAGGTTTAGACTTCTGGCATTGAGCAGCATTACCCTCAGTTTTTGTTTATTATTGTTGTTTATGGAGGTGGGTTTGTCTTCTGAGCCTTGCCTAAAAAAAGGCAGTATTGGGGTGGCAAGAGTCTTGGCCAGTATTCGAAAGCCCAGGGGTGACAGGTGCAAGCCGTCTCTGGTGAAGCAACGTGGCTTGTCAAGAATGTCGACCCAGACTGACAAGTACTGGATCCCCTTTGAATGACACCAGTAGTTTAACCAGTTGTTGAAACTGATAATTTTTTCTTCATATGCTGGCATTATTTTGGGCGAGGGCAGGATGCCACTCAGAGTCAGAGTCATACCAGCCTGTGCTACATGGTCAGAGAGCTCCTCCATGTCTCTTTTCATGTAGTCCAGGGAGGTATGTCTCAGGTCATTTACGCCAACATGTACAATGACAGAGTCATATTTGTACTTGTTGTGGAGTGACCTAAGTGCATGTGTTATGTGCCAGATTCTGGCACCCGACAGGCAGCTTACGGTAACCTTCTCCTTGTTCCGTCTAGTGAGTGGGATGTCTGTGTGCCTGATGATAGAATCACTGATATATTAGTGTGTTATTTAGACTTAGGGGCTGTTTTTGCTTGGCACACTGACATTGTGATGTATGTGTTACCTGGTTTCTGTTGTGGAGTGGGGGTTGCTTAGGTGTATGCTTAGGAGATCTCTGTTGTTTAGGCAGGTTCTTATTTAGAGCCTCCGAGTATGTTTTTGCGTGTTTCTGAGTTGTTTTCTGGTGCAGCTATGGCTGGTCTATGTGAGTCTTGTAATGTGGTGCTAGTGTTGCCCTTCTCCTTGTGACTGGTTGATCCAGTCGTGGGTTGAGAGCTTAGCCTCCAGTTTGGCTGTGTAGCTGCATCTCTCGCATATGTTTGTGTTGGTTGGGAGGAGGAGGGGGTTGTCTGTGTACATGAGGCAAATGTAACATTGCCTTAGGATGCCCAGATTCACTAGATGGACCGGAGAGTACACCTGAAGCTGTCCCTTGAACATGCCTGAATAGATGGTTGGGACTGTATTGCTGATTGGATGAGTAAAGAGCCTTATACTTCCTGAGTATAGGGCTGAAGTGCAAGTTGTAAGCTAGTGCTAGTTTTAGTGAGTTTTAGTAAGTGCCGGTCTTAAATTGCCTTGTTTCTAGTGCTGGGTTGAAGTGTTTCAAGTTTCAAGGGAAAAACTGATGTGCAGACTTCGTGGAAATTCTATTAATTAGAAAGTCACACAAAACATGTAAAAAAATGAGAAATGTAGAGAATGTACTTTATAAGCAATACTTGAACACACTCATACTATATAATTTACACACAAGTCCTAAAAAAGTAGGCTGGTTTAGTTGATAAGACAGACACTATATACATAGGTATATGCCCTCAATAAGATAAGTGATAAAAATTATGTTATAATGGGTAGGGGAAGTTGTTTAATCTGGGTTAGTACAGGGGCATAGCCAGTGTGATTTAAGGTAAGATTTAAGTTTACTTTTAAATACGTTAACTGAGGATAGTGAGGTTAGGTGATTGGGGAGACTGTTCCAGGTTTTACCCACTGTATTAGACAACAGTGTGTCCCCTGCTGAGTTATTGGATTTAGATATTTGTACTAGTAGTTTGTTAGATGAGCAAAGGATTTTGAGATTATTATAGGGGGTGACCAAGGAAGTGAGTATAGGAGTATTTTGTGGGTGGTACAGGATCTTGTGGGTTACAATTATTTGATTGAATAATATTAGGTTTGGCAATTCAAGCCAGTCTAGTTGATTCAAATTGATACAATGATGGGTTCTATAGGAGGACCCTGCAGCAAATCTGGCAATGTTGTTGTACGAGGTAGTCAGCTTATTCAGAGCACTTTTACATAATTTGGTATAAATGGGAGAGGCATAAAGCAAAGTAGATATAAGGTGGGTGTGGGCAATGGTAATTCTGGCTAATGGAGTCAGAAAGGGTTTGATCTTATAGAGGGAACCTAATTTCTTATTAACTGTTTTAGTGTTATTGATGTGAAGCTCATAAGAGAGATTATTATCAATTACAACCCCGAGTAGTTTAGTGGTAGTATCAGGAGATATAATGGTTCCGTTACTAGAGGTTACAGTAAAGTTAAGTGGGGAGGTTCTTCGGGTGGGTGTGAATAGTAGCATTTTTGTTTTCTTTGGGTTTAAGATAAGATATCTATGCAGGAGCCAATTTTCAACTGTATTAAAGGTCTTTTGGGTTAAGAATTGAAGTTCTGATGGGGAAGTGGCAGAGCATATAAGTGTAGAGTCATCTGCGTATTGGATGCAGGTGGCTTGTGGGATAACAGAGTGGAGGTAATTAGCAAAGATGGAGAAAAGTAAAGTCCCAATATGGATCCTTGTGAGACTCCTAGGGTAACCGGAAGGTGGGAAGATAAGGTTTTTGCCCATAGTACAGCTTGTTTTCTATTGTTTAAGTAGGACTGGAACCACTGAATAACAAGATCATCCAATGACAGGTTTCTAAGAGTGTTTATGAGGAGGTGATGGTTGACCATGTCAAAAGCTTTCAACAGATCAATAAAGAGGGCTGAGGATAGGGTGTCATTATTACGATTTCTATTAATATGGTCAGAAAAGCATAAAAGAGCAGAGGTGGCGCTATGAAATGGTCTAAAACCATGTTGACAGTTGGATAGTAGATTTTTTTCAAGTAGATGGGTTAAAAGTTGCCTGTGAATACATTTCTCCATTATCTTTGCAACAGGGGATAATATGGCTATGGGTCTATAGTTGGAAAGGTCCTTGGAAGTCCCGCCTTTGTGCAAGGGGATAATGTGGGAGACTTTCCAGATGGATGGGATGTATCCCTCAGTTATTGTTCTATTAATGAGGATGGATATGGGGTAAGCAATTTCTTTAGCTGATTTTTGCAGGTATTCTGCAGGTAGTTGATCTGCAGAGAGTGTGGTGGGTTTAAGCTGGTGGATAAGTTTACAGACAAGAGATGTGGGAACTGGTTGAAAATGAAATAGGAGAGAGTTATTGACCATGGCTGTGCTAGAGCATGTGGTGTTAGGAGGTAGTTGGTTGGCCAGGGATTTAACCGTTTCTGTAAAGAAAGTGTTAAATGAGTTGGCTATTTGGGTAGGGTTATTATGATTAGAGCCAGAGGGAGTGGGAGTGCAAGAGTGTCCTGGGTGTAGGTGGTTATTTATGCCTTGCCAGAATTTTTGTGTATTTTTCTGGTGGGCTTGTTGAAGGTGGCAGTAGTAGTACCTTTTATCAGACACTATTGCTTTTTTAGTTTCATTTCTTAGTTGCCTAAACCTTAGGTGATCTGAAGGGCTTTTTGATGCACGCCAGTTGGCCCATAGTTTATTTCTTTGGAGAATTTTTTGTTTGGTAGTTTTAGTGAGCCATGGGGCTGGTTTAGTACTAGTTCTAATTTTACGCATAGGGGCGTGGCAATCTAGAATGTTTAATAATTTTGTGTTAAAAGTATTTGACTGCGTCATCTAATGGGAGATGCTTGAGTTGTGTCCAGTCACAGGCTGAAAGTTCAGTTTGAAAGCTTTCCAGGTTAAAGTTTTTGTTGGTCCTTACAGTCCTATAGTTGATTAGGTTTGGAGGTTCAGTCTTATATCTGATTAAGTAAGTAAGTGAGCGGTCACTTACATCTTCTGGGAGTTTGCTGGGGAATATTAGTGAGAATCCAGTCTAGAATGCTTTTTTTATTATTAAGCTTATTGGTTCGGGTAGGGGAGGTTATGGTTTGAGTAAAGCCATGTAGATTAATATGAGTAGAAGGCTGCTCAGTTGTACATGAAATCCAGTTTATATTAATATCCCCAAGTATTATGGTTTCTTGTGGATAGTTGGTTGATAGTGAGCTAAGAATAGCTTCTAGTGTGTTAGTGTTATTGCCTGGGGGAAGGTAGATACAGATTATATTTATAAATTTACGTTTGTTGAGCTGAAGCTTTGATATAAGAATCTCTGCATTACTGGAAAGAGGTAGTTTGGGGTCTATTGAGGTAACTTGTAGTCCATTTTTATAGAGTATAGCTATGCCTCCACCCTTCTTTACATTGCGGTCAAGTCTCAGGATATTATATCCGGGGGGGGGGGGGAATAATTACAGTGTCTTGTATTGATGGGTTAAGCCAGGTTTCAGTAAGGCAGAGGATATCAAATGAATATACATCTATAAGGGCATGCAAAGGAGCAAGTTTATTATTGATGCTATGAATATTTAGATGTGCTATTAGGAGAGAGTTGGGGCTCCTGGTAAGTAGCTGTGTTTTAGATGAAGTTGTTGTATCAGGCTTAGTAGCTGTACTTGAGGTAGGACCATGGTTTGGATGTATATCCCCATCTATGAGGATGTGGACTTGAACTCTTAGGGTTAGTTGTAGAAGTTTAGAAGTTATGTTTTGGAATTTTCTGTTTCTTTAGTACATAATCTAGAGATCAAAGAAACTTCATTTTCCATAATATAGTCTTCTCCTGTTCATAATCTGTTTCTTTAGTATATAATCTAGAGATCCAAGAAACTTAATTTTCCATAATATTTTTAAATACATATCTTGGGTGCATGCTGTTTTTATGTAGATAATGGTTTCTCCATGCATTTTTCTTATAAATTGATGTTTCTTTTCCTGTCTTTTGATCCAGCATCACTTTAACATACAAGAATTGTATACTTTCTTGTCAAAATTTAGCCATGAATTTGAGAAAATGGGTGGTATTATTCAAATATTCTACAAAAAGCTTAAGTTGCTTATCATCACTCCTCCATAGGAGAAAAATATCATCCACAAAAAGTCCATAAAAGGCTATACAACTTGACCATGGATTGTTTTCCTGAAGGACTTTCTCTCATTCCCATTGTGCCAGGACAAAGTTAGTGTAACTGTTTGCACAGGGGGTGCCCATTGCTACTCTCCAACATTGCCAGTAGATACTCTTGCCATAAGCAAAGACCTTACTCTCTAAAATAATTTCTAACAATGAACATATTAAATCAAGATTTATACTAGTAGTATCCATTGCTGCTCCTAGAGTCCTAATGGCTTCTATACATATGCATTTGGGATATATGTAAAAAGAAGTAGTTAGAGGTGGTGATATTAGCAATTGGATAGAAACAAATGAAGTGAAATAGATTATTAACCTCAGAGCAGACCATTCACCAGGTTCGAATGCCTTAGTTCTGCTTAAGCCTATTTTAAAAGGGAGACGAATTATGATTTGTTAAAGCAGCGGTGTGTCTTAAATTAAGGATTTTGATTGAATACCAATTGATTGGTCGAGAAGGAGGTGTTGGCTTAAAAGAAGAAAGCTGATTGGTATAAATCCCTTTTATTCATGAAAAATTGTGCCCGTGATTTTTTTATGATCTGAAGAAGGCCATTAGTCAAAAGTGCTTATCATTTGCAAGGGGAGTTCTGAAGTTTTATAGTTTTTACACATTGCTTGCAAGAGGATTTTTGAAATTCAGCAGCCTTGTGTTTTATATATTCATTAAAGTGTCCTGTTTTTAATATTGTCTGTGGTGGTGTGTTTTGGCTCTTATCACTTATATTGTACTTGTTTCTCCGGACCACCTTTGGCAGCTACTAGATATTTTACTTGTCTCTTGTTTTACTTTTTGCTTTGGCAACTGCACATGGTGGAAGGCAATATTCATATAGAGAATACAGAAAGAGGAAGAACAACCTTGGATTTTATAAAAATTAGAAATATTCCTGAATGTATAGGAGAAAATGTTAACCCTCTTTTAAAGTTGAATTTTGATACAGAGGAAACACTTTTTAACAATGAAGTCACTAATGCTGAATGTTTGATAAAATCTTTAGAGAAGTGGAAAGTGCAACCTACTGCTTAAAAAGATTACAATGACAATGCTTTCACCTAGATGCCAATATGCATGACAGAGTGATACCTAGAGGCATGAGGGTGGAATGCATGCCTAATTATGGGAATAACTGTCCAGACTTACTTGAGAAATGGCAAGCAATTAACTTAGAGACAAGTTTTAGATATATTCACTTACTAGTTGAATATCTTAAAGTTTAACTTAAATTTATATGATAATAAGGTGAAAGAATAAAAAACACAAAAGCTGGCAAGAGATGTTTTAGACTTTAGGCATGGTCATATATTTGAATGGCCTAAAGAGGAGAGGCTGGGATCAGCAGGTAAAAGGTGACAGAGAGAAAATAAATACTACAACAAATGTTATACCTGAAATGGATAGATGTGATTTAGAAGATGGGATAGCTTTTCCTTCAACTTCTACACATATTGAGAGAAATAAAGGTCACATGTCTGACAATTTTGAAAAGAAGGCTATGGTAGCTCTTTTAGTTACAGGGACTAGACCAAAGGAAGAAGAAGACAACATATTAGAAAATGCTACATTGGTGCTTAACTTATCTAATATACAAATGAGTAAAGAAGTTCAGCTGCTTGATATCTCTTACATTCAAAACCAAGCATCTTTGTCCCAGTCATTCACCCAACTGTTGAACTGTTCATATGGCTTTTTGAGAATAAAAGCATTAAATGAGCTCCAGAACAGAGAATATATGGTGATTAAGCCTGCAGAAGAAATAAGTAGTAAAGAACTGGACAAGATGACTACATGAATGAGAGAACATTTATATGACATGTTATTGGAAGGATACTTAAGGTAGGAACTGCTTCCATACTTGGTCTTCCCAAAATTCACAAGGATGTATCAGATCCTCCACTATGCCCCATTGTGGCAGGAATTGGGTGGATTACAGAACCCCCTCTGTATGTGAAAGAAAGAAGAAATGAAGATTTTTATTCTCAACAGCTACAGTACTTTAACACAGGCAAAGCAATGGACACTAGTATAAATCTTGATTTAATATGTTCATTGTTAGAAATGATTTTAGAGACTAATGTCTTTGTCTATGGCAAGAATATCTACTGGCAACATTTGGGGGTAGCAATGGGTACCCCCTGTGCAAATAGTTACTCTAACCTTATCCTGGCACAATGGGAACAGGAGAAAGTGCTTCAGGAAAACAATCCATGGTTGAGTTGTATAGCCTTTTATGGATGTTTTGTAAGGAAATGATGGCCATATTACACTGATAGAGTACCCCACAGGAAGAAGAGGGAGATGAGATGATGCTTTAAGATGACAGACTTTGCTTTTCACATACATCTGTAATAAAGATTAAAAAAAATGCCCTAGCTAACCATGTATCACAGTTTCCCACATATTCTTTTAACTTTAAGGACATTGACTGTATTCTTGAAGGAGTTAGAGGTAGGAGGTGGTGACATTATGGACTGGAACAAACAAAAATGTGTGTATTTTACCCCCCTTAAGAGCAGAGAGTCCACCCCAATTAGGTTTTTTGAAGTTTATCTATTTTATTAAGGAGGGATGAATTATGATTCATTAAAGCAGAAGTGTGTCTTAAATTACGGACTTTGATGATATAAATTGAAATTGGAAGAGAAAGGTGTTGGCTTGAAAGAAGAAGAGAAAAGATTAAATATTATTGATGTAAATTAGCACAATGTATAAACAAAACAAAGTGAAAACCAAATGTAAATATACTGAATAAAATCCAGTATGGAGTTTGAAACACAGCCAGTCTTTATTAAAATAAACTATATTATATATACTATCTATAATGGCCCTTTTAAGAAGTTAAGACATTGAATGATATAATGTGTTTTACTTATTGTCATTGGTTCTTGCAGTTTTAAAAGTTTTATATAAGACACAGAATAAAAGAATAAATAAAGTCTGAATGTAAGTGTTCACTCATTTCACATTCAAATCACTCTTGACTTTTTTTTTATAATATGTTTTTATGTTTGTACTTCACCCACTGAAGAAATCCCTTTTATTCATGAAAAATTGTACCCAAGTTTTTTACAATCTGAAGAAGGCCATTAGCCGAAAGCAATTATCATTTGCCTGGGGATTTCTAAAGTTTTATAGTTTTTACACATTGTTTGGAAGAGGATTTTTGAAATTCAACAGCCTTGTGTTTTATATATTCATTAAAGTGTCCTGCTTTTAATATTGTCTGTGGTGGTGTGTTTCAGCTCTTATCACTTATATTGTACTTGTTTCTCCAGACCACCTTTGGCAGCTGCAAGGCATTTTACTTGTCTTTTCTTACATGTTTGGTTCTGTTAAAAGAAAAAGGGGTTCTTCTTTTCCTGAAGTGATTCAAGAGTTTGAACCTCAAAGGACTGTGAAGGAACAAATGATGTAATATCTCCACAGATTTTTAAATTCAGATTCTGAAGAAAGTCTGGCTTTGGACAGTCCTTGGGAAGAATTCTATTTCTCTGGGGGTATTTCCACAATGAATCAGTTGTTTCAATGGGAAAAAGTGATGTTTCTCAATCCCTCAGAAAATATGATTTATTTCAAGTGGAATTTCAGGAACCTACACATATTTTTCTTGTCCTTTCTGCTTTGAATGATGTTTTTTGTCACAGCCTGCAATTTCCCAGACAGTCAGCCTGCTATCCTCAGAAAGCAGATGAATTATATACAATTCCTCAGCCTTTTAAAACTTTATACACTAATCCCAGACCTGACCCAGATGCTATATTTTTAAAAACACAGCTGCTGCCAAGCAATTTGTTATTACTAATCCCTCTCTCTTTCTTACGAGAATGGGAAGACATTTGAAAAGTTTGTGGTGAATTGTGTCTCTCTGCAACTCTTGTTTTTAGAATTCGCAGCTGTCAGGTTCATATGTTGAAGTTTATACTGTTCATTTGTGACAGTATGAGGAATCTTTTGGCATTGGTTGTTTCTCGTGAGGAAAAATCTGCTTTGCTTAGTTTGGTCTCTACTGTTTTCCAGTCTCTACCCAGCATTTAAAGTGTGTGCATGGCTGCTATATCCAGAGCTGCTGTGACTTGAACTGTTCTATGGAGGTTTTCCTGGCTCCATTCACAAAACCTCACAGAGGATGCCAAAAATGAAATTTTGAATCCTTTCTTGGATAGAGAACTGCTTTTTGGACTTTCTGCTGCACAGTTCATTAAAAAGTGTAATGCTAGGGGGAAGCTGATTTAAGGCATTTCTCTGTCCTCTTTCTTCAAGTTTACCAAGAGATTCTATGCTGCCTCATCTAGTTTCAATAAAAAAAAGATAAACAGTCCCAGCAACCTGCTGGTAAACAGAACTTTAAAAAGCAGTGGCAGGGAGGTTCCAAAATGAAAGCATGAACACCCCAGGACAAAGTACAGTCTAATAAGTCTGAATGACTATATGATGCTATTTCATTCCCCTCTCTTCCTAGCAGTTCATTAATTCCTAGAGAAAGTTTGAATCTCCATTTCTCTCTTTGGCAGCAGCTAGTTTCAGATGGATGGGTTTTAAGAGTAAGTCATCCAAATTACTGGTGGCAGTGGGAATCGTTCCCTCCTTTCCAGGGAATTCCTCCACATCTGCAAGATGAAACTCTTTGTCTCCCTCTTGTCATCCAGCATAAGCTGGCTCAGGGAGTGATAGAAGCTGAACCTCCTCCTCAGTTATGAGAAAGATTTAATTGAGGATGTTTCTGGTGCTAAAGAAAGAAGCTTCTCAGAGACCAGTTCTGGACCTTTCCTTTCTGAATCAGTTTATGATAATGCCCAAGTTCAAAATGCTGCCACTTCACAACTTGTTACCCCTTATTCCCAATTTGAATTTCCTGGTGACCTTAGATATAAAAGATAGATATCATTGAAGTCCTATAGGTCTAGATTTCAGGCATTTATTAAAATTGTGTGTTTGGATCACTATATCAGTTCTCTGCCTTACCTTTTAGGCTATCAACTGCTCCAATGGTGTTACAATATGTCTAGCTCCTGTGATAGCCTATTGCAAACTGCAAAGTTTTCAAACTTTTCCTTATTTAAATGATTTGCTCATGTTTGCAGAGTCTTTTTTCAAAGTATCAGAAATCCCTCACTTGGTTAAGGGACCACTTAAGCAGGCTAGGATTCCAATAGAACATTCAGAAGTCTCTACTGATCTCTTTCTTATGGGATTGTTTTTCTATGGTGTCTGATGCCCAGTTGAAAGAGCCTTTCTTGCACAGGAAACAAAAAATGATCTGCATTTAAATCTATTCCTGTGGTTTTCCACTCAGACTTCTGCTTCAGTAAGGGAATTCCTCAGGATTCTGGGTCTCATGGCATCGATGATATGCATGATACCTCTTGCAACACGGCACATTAGAACAATACAATGGTGTCTGAAACCTTTATGGTCCCAGCACTAACATCCCATAACCACTCGAACTCCAATTTTAAGATTAGTGAAAAGGAAGATTATGTGGTAGAGACATCAGAACACTCAGAATCCAGGTCTCCCTTTCTCCCTCCCTACTCCAGCACAGCCAGC
Organism: Protopterus annectens; assembly: GCF_019279795.1. Lineage (NCBI taxonomy): Eukaryota > Metazoa > Chordata > Ceratodontiformes > Protopteridae > Protopterus > Protopterus annectens. The sequence continues at coordinate 1,920,300,604 of NC_056729.1, forward strand.
CACAACAGACTCCTCAGACTTTTCTTTGGAAAGTGTCTGTGGGGATTATAGTGCAGGGTCTTTTGAGCAAAAAAGACAGACCAGAACATAACAACATAAAAGAGAATTTAGCTCTCAAAAATGATCTCACCTCTCAAAATCATCTGTGGTCTTGACAGAATAAAATATTTCAGAACGTCTGCTCAGCTGTTGATTTTGTCTGAATGTAAGAAGAAAAGATAACCAGGGTCAAAACAGACTATTTCTACATTGTTGTCTCATGCTATTCCCTTTTGTTATTCCCACCACAACAAAACTATTCTAGGCAGGGTCAAGGCACATTCATCTAGGTCCTTGGCTTTATCTCTGGCTTTTATGAAGGGATGGATTCTAGAAGTTTTCTAGAAGCAGTACCTTGGTCATCTGTGCATACTTTTACAAAATATTATAAAATAGATTTCTTATCCAAGTCCATGACAGACTTTGCTTTGACCCTTCTCCAGGGGCTCTGGGACACTCATCCTGACTCCTCTCAGTATATCTAAGCTATGGTAATCTACACATATAGCTTAGACTATTGCAGCAGGGATCAAATGAAGAATGTAGTACAGGTGTGTAAGTAAACTTAGCATAACAGTACATGTTTGAATCATCATTGTTGCAATAGCCACTCTCTTCCTCCATCCCCCTTTTTTATATCTTTTTATGCTAAGGTGAGGAGATTTATTATTATTATTATTATTATTATTATTATTATTTTCTAGCATAGTTCTTCTCAGGGCTTTAACCATAAATGTTGTACAAGACTTGGTGCTCAAATCTAACATTTAATCAGGTCAGCTTGAGCTGATTAATGATTAAGACGTGTGGAATGTGCACTGAAGCTTTGGAAGCTAACTGGCCACTATCACCTTGGCAAGATATAACCCATATACCTTAGGCTACTGCAGCAGTGATCATTTGAACATCTAATGTTATAGGAAGCTTACTTACACAACTGTACTTGCCATATGCAAACAAAAAAAACCTCTTTAAATGCAAAACATTAGGAAAGATCAGGTGAAGATCCAAGCCTCATAGAAACCCACATTAATTAAATTATAATTATAAACATTAACATTTCCAAATTCCCAAATTTGTTTTAGTGTGAAAACTGAATCATAACTCTTTGTCCAGTCATTTAACCTCACAGTGTGCTCAGGCCTTGCTTTTGTAAAGTAAAAAAAAAAAAGAAAAAGAAGGATAAAGTTTGTATTTCTCACAAACTATTTTGCATATCTGTATAGAGTTATTCATAGATTAGCACTAAGCTAACTGCCCTTGCGAGCCAATTTAAGCCTACCTAATTATCCCTTGTGAGACTCTAACCCTGCACCTTGTGTTTGTAAGGCAAACACCTTAACCAATAGGCCACCCTCCCAATGACAACAGAGAGTGAAAGTGGATCCTTCTAACTGATGTCATATAAGACTTTAACGATGTAGAGAACCTCAAAGAAGTAGACAATTGCCATTGATCTAAGCAACTATGAATGGAAAAAAAAACACAATGAAAGTGGTTGGTCAACAGTAAAGCAGTTTTTGTTTAACTATGAAAAATGCCAAAGATGATGGTCAACAGAAAAGTATTTAGTATTTAATTCTGGCAAATGTCATCAATGGTCTCTGAAAAGAGGTCATCTTCAAAACCTATGTTGATATGATAAAATAAGCAGGAATCTCTTATGATGCAGGATATGCTAAAGCTACAACCATGTGACACTATCAATGACTTTCTCAAAGTTCAATAGTACACAACTCTAGGCTTTGGACATTTTTGAGGATTGGCAGCAACATGATCGTGGCTCCCACAGGGTCAGCATGTGACTTCCTTTGGATGAACCTGACCAGGAAATCAAATATTTATTTCAGTAATATGCACTAAAGATGTGCTAACATCTGTGCAAATAATTTTACATCAATTTTCAATGTCTGTTTACATTTTGAACCTTGTCACCATCTTTTCTCAGTTTAGGGACCACTATGTTTGTGCAATTGCAGGGGAGTCAAAAATGCCCCCCCCCCGACAAAAACTTCAGATGCAAGTTATACAGGGCAAATCAAGGTATTCTGCAATGCCTTATACAATTATACATTAAGACCATCAGGTCACGGGCTTTACACAAGGGAGTCTGGTACAATGGTTTGCCATATGTCAGATCCGTTTATAGGATCATCTAAAATCCTTATCTGCTGAGATGGAAACTACAAGTCATTAGCCTAATGTAACAGACATTTTAAATTGTATTATCATTCAATTCCTATATTCTAGCATGTCCTGATATAGATGCCTACAATATCTTACAATTATTCACTGTTTTCCTTAGTCTTTGTCAAAAGCCTTCACTCTCATTGCATATGTACCCTCTTCATCTTAACCTTATGACCTAATACAATCCCATCATTACTCTCCTGCACCCATGACCAAAGTGCAGATCTTCTTAACACTTGGAACGAGAGCTGTTTGTGACACTGTACTGCATCCTGGTCTTTATGCTTTTTGCAGGATGCTGTACTTATGTGCATTCTCTAAATGACCTTCTAATGTTCTAATCTGGGCATCAATACCAGTGCATAGCTGAAACTTTTTTCACATACAGAATTGTGGAATTCCTCCTTAAAGGAATACCGTCAGGCAGGAAACTGTAAATAGAATTAGTGTGAAGGAAAGTTTTCAAGTCTGATCTATATGTTGCACTAGTTCTTCTGAAGACTAGCATGAAGGAATGTCTTCATCCACACATCTACATGTAGTATTTATAATGAAAGGGAAAAGCCTCCAATGTGCCAAGTTTCTCTCCCCCTCAGTTAGGAGATGTGTCCAATATACTTACTACATTATGGTTGGATAAAGGGGCTGGCACTATTTTTACTGCCTGCATATCACAAATAAATTGTCCAGACACTAACCAATAATCTAATCCACTAAAAGTTTGACCATTAGGTATGGTAAAAATATAATCCTCTTTAGAAATATGCATACTCCTCCATACATCATCTAAACAAACTCTTTCATGCTTTTCCTTAACTCCTACAGTGCTCTGACCTTGCTTACAGCAGATTGTATGGTGTGGCTGAGCAGATTTTAATACTAAACTTTAATCTTCCCATTACTGATAATTTGAAGGAAGCATGCTGTCTGCTACTCAAGATTCAAAGGAGAAAATTAACATCAAAATGGAGTCATCATTAAAACTAGAGGTATTGGTAATAATCAAGAAATGTTTCCTGGACTGAAAAATAATATACAAAACCATTACAAGGATAATTACATTCTATTAAGCGATAGCACAGATAACTTTAAAGATCCACATACCCACCAAAACTTGGAGGCCTATGCAGAAATATACATGAATATCCTGTGCAACAACTTAAACAAATGCATAGAAACAGCTGTACCTAACCAAACCAAACCCAGGTCTAGCCAGAAAAAAAAGCCACCCTGCTGGACCCCTGGCATAAATAGACTATATAACAGAAGGAAGAAATTCTGTTGTAGAATTAAGTGGGAGGGTGCACAACAGAGAAGAAGTCCCTCATTAATCTCAACAGGTAAATCAAGGGACTAGTAAGTCTTCACCAGCAAAATATGAGACTAAAATAGCACCCCAAGCCAAGGATAACCACAAAGCATGTTTTAGTTATGTACGAAATCATGAGGGAAACACTCAACAATGTGCTGAGTTGGCTGTAGATGGCACTATCTATACTCAGCCAAAAGAAACCGCAAATGTGCTAGCCAATACATTCAGCTCAAATTTCACCCTCTCACCACCTCTGGTTACTTTGAGATGAAATGCCCCCTACCATTCATTTGCCTGTTATTACAAAAGAACAAGTCATCACTGTGCTCTCTACAGCCAGAAACAAGGCATTAATGGGCATTAATAAAATCCCAGGGTGCCTATTAAATAACTTGAAACATGACCTAGCAGACCTACTTGGATCTCTATTTATCCACAGTCTCCAGACAGGCTTTTTCCCAGTAAAGAGCATGACAGCAACAGTCATCAATCTGCAAATAGAGGGGACCATCAGCTGACCCTGGAAACTATCTATACATAAGTATGACTAGCCTTATATGCTAGGCTGCAGAAAGGATAATATTTGACCTGATTAACAATAATATAGGAAATATCCAGACTCTAGATGCAACACAGATCAGCTTCATCAAGGAAAGGTCCTGTCTGTTCTATCTGGTGACCTTCTTTGAGAAGGTCACCAAAACCAGTTTGGGTTCGTGAAGGGACAATCTTGTCTCCTGAACCTGATTATCTTCTTTGAATCAGTCTCCAGAGCCGTGGACGAGGGTAAGGCAGTACACACAGCCTATCTGGACCTTGCCAAGGCCTTTGACACCATCCCCCACTCTGGAGTCATAGATAAACTTATTAAGCTGGGCATTAATCCCTACATCATTCGATGGGTTGCCAACTGGCTTACTGACATAACCCACACTGTAAAAGTAGCTGACTCCAAATCCAACTCCAGACAAGTGACAAGTGGAATACCTCAGGGTTCAGTCCTGGGACTTCTCTTGTTTGACATCTACTTCTCTGAAGTATAGGCCAGTACTAAGGGACTCTGGCTAACAAAGTTCACAGATGACTGCAAACTGGGAGCCATTATTGAATCTCCAAATGATGTGGATACTCTACAAAAGGGCCTTACAGAAACAGATGCTTGGTGCCAGAGCCATGGGCTCAAGCTCAATGCCAAGAAATGTATAGTTATCCCCTTTGGGAAAAAACATGTACCCATGAATTACCACATAAGTGGCAGTACACTAAACACTGAAAGTGTGATAAGAGACTTAGGGACACAAGTGGACAGTGGTCTCACCTTCAATAACCACATCACCACAACAGTCAGGAAATCCTTTTATGTGGCACACCTCATCACTAAGTGCTTTTCATCCAGAAAAAAGGAGGTCATTGTCCCACTGGACCCATCCCTCATTAGACCCATTATAGAATACAATGCCCCATTTGGTATGTACCTCTCAAGATACCTGCAGCAACTGGAAAGGCCGCAGAGATACCTCACTAAAAGAATCACAGGCCTAAAGCAGATGCCTTATGCTGACCGCCTTAAAAAACTCAAGCTATACTCTGTCGCATATCGTCTACTTAGAGGTGACCTCTGCTTAACATACAAGGCCATGTCAAACCCAGAGCTGTTGGACATGCTACACTTAAAGAAACCCCAATCCCTCAGAGCCACACACTTCAGGGATCTAAACCTTGTCATCGCAATTAACAAAACATGCTGGAGGGATAGGTTCCTGACCTAGAGACTCCCCAGACTCTGGAATAGACTGCCCATACATGTCAAGCAGAGCGCCTCTTTGGCCCTCTTCAAAAGGAACCTTGACGACTGGATGGGAGAAAGGAAATTCACCCCAGGGATCATGGCAGTCACCCTGGTAGGCAGGGGTCCAGGAAGTAAATAGTGTGGGAAGAAATAGCCAGGGAATTGTTATGGCTAGGCTTGTATAGGCACTAGGGCCGATAGCCTAGTACCAACCTATGAACCTATGAGGGTAAGACAGTCCATAATGCATATCTTGACCTAGCCAAGGCATTTGACACAATACCCCACTCAGATACTATAGATAAACTCACAAAATTGGGCATAAACCTTTACATCACCCGATGGCTAGCTAAATTGCTCATGGATAGCACACATGCTGTTGGCGGGGATCCGCATCCAGTAAGAGGCCAGAGACCAGAAGTGTTGGCCCCCTCCTGTTCGGATATACTTCTCAGATGTCAAGGCAAATGCAGATGGCCTTTGGCTGACCATCTTTGCTGATGACTGCAAGCTGGGGGCAATCACTGACTTCCCAAACAAATGTTGATATCCTACAGAAATGTCTGATGCAGACTAATGATTTGTGTCAGAGCCATGGCCTTGAACTAATTGCAAAGAAGTACATAATAATATACCCTTTGGGAAATCAAATATCCCTGCAAATTATAACACTGATAGAATCCCCCTAAGAGTGGACCTATAGATGAGAGATCTAGGTACTCAGATGGATAGTAATCTGAACTATGACCAACATGTGTCCACGGTGGTAAGGAAATCTTTCTTTGTGGCTCAGATTATAAATAAGGGCATGGCATCCAGTTCTAAGAATGTCATAGTACCACTGTGCTCAGCCCTCATCAGACCAATAATCAAGTACAATGCAGTGTATAACAAGTACCTCACCAGGCACCTGTAACAAATGGAGTGTTCACAGAGGTTTCTCACTGAACAAAATATGGGCTATAACCAACATGTCATATTACAACCAATTAAAAGACATATCATTGTATTTAGTTTCCTACCGATTACTGAAGGGTGATGCAGTGTAAACCTTGGCTCGAGATGATTGTCACTGCTGTAGTGACACCCCACCCCCATGTGCCAAATGGGAAAAGAGGTTGAGGATGGATGGATCGGTACCTGACCTACAAGGCAGTTTCTGACCCAGATCTAATGGAAATGTTGCATATTCACAAAACTAACTGCATGAGGTTATCCGCTTTAAAGATCTAAACCTAATCTCTGACATGAATAGATCATGTTGGAGAGACAGATATGTATCTCACAGATTGCCCCTCCTCACGAATAGGGTTCCTATTCATGTAAAGTAGAACACTTCCCTGACCATCTAAAAGTGCAGTCTGTCTGGACCAATGGATGGAAAATTGCAAATTCACTCCTGGCATGGTACCCATATCCCTTATGGAGAGAGGCAGTCTGTAAAAATTGTCAAAGCCCCACTTGCTGATCCTTGCTATCTTTCCTCTAGGGATAGAAAATTGGGTAAAATCTGGGTAAAACTGGCTAAGTATGGAAGGGCTCTTGAGCCATTAGCCTAGTAATCTCCTATGAACCTATAAATCTTTTGTACAATTGACCTTTTATCCTTATTGTGTTCAAATTGTTACCCTCTTTAAAATTACATAAAACACTACTATTCTTAGTTAGTATATTGCCTTCTTATAAATACTGTACATTGAGCTTTTGCTCCCTGAAGTTTAAAACTTTATGCTGATTTGGTGAATCTCGGCCTATTACATTGACAGAGATAAATTTGTATATAATACATATAACTGATCAACTGATTACAGTAACTAAATTATAAGCATCTCTAACAGTAGACTAGAATATGTTACACAAACACAACTTTGCAAGATTCAAAATCTCAAAAAATGAGCTGGGCAACTTTAAGGATTCCCTGCGAATCACTCTGTCAGAGATGCTGGATGAGTGGATTGGATTGACTGGGGAGATGATTTTTTGAATTATGATACAGAATTAGAATTGCCTAGACATAGTAAAGCTATGAGACTAATTATGGTGGCTGTCAAAAAAGCAATTACTAGAAAATGGAAATACCTAATGCTTACCACTCCCACAGATAAGCTAGAAGGCTTACCTCCAACACGAAAAGGCTTGGGGGGCTCAGAAGCTTACAAAGAGTCCTGGATACAGCAAATCTGTACCTGGACTAGACTAGTAACAGGAAAGGCAGGAAACAAGCGCAAACACAAGCTTTTAAATCAGAAGGTTGAAAGAGATAGAAAAGCTTCCCAAACGGCAAATAAACTATAATTTCTGGGCCAGAAATGACTCCTCCTGTGGTAGATATGTTACCTAGTGATTACCACTCCCACTGATAAGCTAAAAGGCTTCTCTCCGACACAGAAGGGCTTGGGGGGCTCAAAAGCTTACCAACAGTCCTGGATACAGCAAATCTGTACCTGGACTACACTAGTTACAGGAAAGGCGGGGACCAAACGCAAATGTGGGCTTTTAAACCAGAAAGTGAAAAGAGATGGAAAAACTGCCCAAACAGCCAATGAACTACAATTTCTGGGCCAAAACCCACTCTTCCCATGGTAGATAGGCTACCTAGTGCTTACCTCTCCCACTGATAAGCTAGAAGGCTTCCCTCCAACAAAGAAAGGCTTGGGGGTCTCAGAAGCTTACCAAAAGTCCTGGATACAGCAAGTCTGTATCTGGACAAGACTAGTTACAGGAAAGGCAGGAAACAAGCTTAGAATTTATTTATTTTTTTTTTTTACAGAAAAGCAGCCAAAACAGCAGTAAATGCTATTCAAATTGCAGTGCAGGCTAGCACACTTGATTGTGTAGCAATATTACGGCAAATACAGTTTAAATAAATGCAATTAAATTAATAAATGACTAAAAAACAAGTGCAGAAGGCAGTAAATTAGAAGGCTACTAACAAGCAGTAATAAGTGCAGAGTAAGAACGACTGAACAGATAGCACGCAAAACAGCAACTAAGACAGTTACAGTAAGAGCAGCTGAATAATATATACATATATATATATATATATATATATATATATATATATATATATATATATATATATATATTTATATTTATTTATTGATTTATGTATTTATTTTATTTATTTATTTTTTTTGAGGGAGGGAACAGAGCAGGATTAAGAGGCTACAGGGGTTGTCCTTTCCAAATGTTTTCTTTTACACAGTAGGAGTGCCTGAAATCAGAATATGATCTCATTGCACCCAGCTGAGTGAGCAAATGAGATGGGCCCAGAAGAAGTATCCAAATACAAATTTACAAGAGGGGCGGGCAGTTTCAAAGCCACCAATGTTACTAACTGTAGAGACACAGCCACAACTTCAGTTGAGTTAATATTCATAATGTGAAGCTATTCATTTTGTTTTAGTTAAAAATCCAAATCTGAACTCTTAATGGCATGTTTTTTGCGGTTATTACAAATGTTTTATCTCGGAAACATAATCATTGCTTTACAGTTTCCTGAGATGAATTCCTTATAAATTTTTGTATTTTCACAAGGAAATAATGAGTGTCTCTTCAATTTTTAATTGTTCCAGACATGATATTTTAGTTCTGAAGGTGTTGATTCAAAATGTTTACCTCAAAACTTTATCTTAGAATATTTTATTGTTTTAATTAAGCTCATATAAGTGCTTGCCAGGCATCCTTTGTGGCTGACAGTGTTCAAACCCTGTGGGGACTTTTGAGTGCATTTGTAATTTTTCTGTGGAAGGAGTACTGCTTGTGCAAAATAGTATCATCAGGAGCAGGAAATTGTGTAGTTAGAGCCTGCCATTAACTTATTTTACCCCAAATGTTATTTTTATTTAGAAGGCATCTCAATCCCTTTTGAACTCCAATATCTGCGTGTCAGATATTGTTTTCATTGGACACGTTTCTGAGTCCCAGTAGTGATTCCCTTTCTAAAAGTACTTTTTAATCAGGGAAACATTGTATTTTTATACTCAAATGTGTTTCTCAGGAGTAATTATTTGAAATGTCAGGACCAGCTTCAATGAGTCCTGTAATGCCGAGACCGAATGCCAAAAAAAAAAAAAGGATTTATATATAATAAGCCCAAGATGGCCATTTCTCTGAATATTCCATTTTCCTCAAGGTAAGAAGATCTCAGAGATGGTACAAATAAGATTGCGGGATGTGGATGTTGCATATTACCTCTTCCGCATTTTTTTTTTTTTTTTTTTTTGGCATTATGAGGCCTGACACTCCAAGAGGGAGCTTTTCTCAGGACTGGAATGGTAAAACCTATTTTTTTTCCTATTGTTATCTAATTGTTAAGCTTCTTTTGCTGTTAACAGCAAGCCCTGGTTCCATCTGGCAATTCCTTTGCTTGTCAAACAAACTTTGATTTTTCTTTCTATTTTCATTGTCGAGATGAATGACTCTGTATTTTATGGCTGCCTCTATTAGATCATAACTATATCTTAGTTTTTCTGTCAGGAGGTAACATATTTTCTTTCAAAACCTAATATTAGCTTGTCTGACAGTTTTTTTTTTTTTAACAGATGACAGACTGTGATAATTTCCTGTGGAGATTTTCTCAATAATTTTCATGTTATTGTGGAAAAAAGGTATAATTCTTTATTTAAAATAGTGCTAAGGTCTGACTGGGATCAGTATGTTTGATGTCTTTAAAAAGACAGACAATTTTTAACTCAAAGTTTTAGTTTCAGTCATGAGCTGAGACAAGTTCTTTAAACTCTGTTATTTACTTGTCAGCCACCTTCTGTGGCTAAGATATGGACCTGGTTCCCACTTTTTGTATTACTCTTTCCTGGGCAGCAACTACAACACATTTTGCCTCAGACTCTCATTGCCTCAGGCATAGATCAGTGACTCTACTGTGGCTATTTTTTTGTTTCTTGGGCCACTTGATTTTTCTTGGGTCCTTTGGTGAGGTCTTTTGGATGCTATTAAGAACTTAACAGCCCTCTGTGATTGTCCAGCTACTCTGAGATGGGGGAAAACAATACACCCAGCTCATTCCTAGAGGAAGCAAATAGTAACATTGCTTTTATGTTTTTTTATAAACATACATAGACATGACAAAATCTGTTTCACAACAACATGACAGACGAAGTATGAAAATACAAAGAAAAAAACAGATATTTTAGAATGGTATAAAAAGAAACATGGACATAGGAAAGAAAAACAATCTGATATGGTGCAATATTTATGCAAAGGAGAAAGTCAAAAATTTATATAAGAGAAACAACTCCAAACATATCTGAAGAAAAATAAGACAAATGCACTTAGATATGGAAAAGTTCATAATACAAAAAAAAAAAAGAAAAAAGAAAACGATATTGGTAAGGAATATTCCTTAGGAGACCTGTATGAACATCCAGTTGCAGTTTCTCAACAAGAAAAGGAGTAGGAAACAGCGTCAACTCTGACTCAGGAAATATTACAGTATGATGGCTCAGTGGGTCCCCATATGAAGTAGCAGCAGATGAAGAAGGGAGCATCTGAAGAGAATCTGTTGCAAGAAGATGTCTGGAACTTTCTATAAAATACTTAAATGAAATAAAGTACAAAGAAAATGCTCTCAGTAAAGAAGAAAATAATCTAAAGGGAGACCTGCTTGATTTAATAGAAATGAACAGACATGCTAAGATAGATGAAAGAATTAGATTATAAAAAGTAAATACAACCCAATATGTTATAAGACTGGCAAAACAGATGAACAGTAGTCAGGATTATTAAGAGAAATGTATGTGATATAACATAAATAAATAGGATATACAACCATGCAGCTAAACTAATAGCAGAGAAAATGATACCATAAAAAATATAAATTATTTCCATTAGTAACTTTTCTTTTAACACTGTCTATTCGCATAAGAATCCGTTGCTTTTTTTTGTTCGCTATATGTAAATTAATAAAGGAAAGGAAGGGGAAAAGTAAAATGTCACCATGGAAGTATCAACTAGAGAAAATATAAAGCAATTAAATAAAGAATTATGACTGTTAGAAGAATATAGAAAAGGGAACAGATCATCAAAATTCTTAGAATGGTAGGTGTGGTAAAAGCAGCCACAGTATCAAAACAAACCAAGATTTATCATATGCTATTGCCAATAATAAATTAAAAATAGCACAGGCAGAAAAACGTAGAAGGTATACAGATGAATATAATGGAAGAGTCAATGAGCAGTTCATTAATGACGCCAAAAGTTTTCCAGAGAAATGGGAACAAAACAAGTTGAATAGAAACAACAACAACAAAGAAGAACTAGACACATTATATAACATCTTTTTGTGAAACCCCTGTTGAACATAACAAAGATGCTGAATAAATTAGAAGAAACAATAAGGAGTTGTAATGAAGAAGATACGAAATGGGATGAAGTAAAGGACCGAGAAATTGAGACAAAATTAAGAAAAGCTCCTAAATGGAAAACCCTATCCCAAGATGTAATACGTAACTTCTGACTAAAGGTATTAACATTTTGACACAAAGATTTAGCCCTAACTTATATGTGGATCCCAAACATACAGCAACCTGGTTAACAACAAGAAAAAAAATACTCCTTTTTAAGAGTAGCCATTCTAAAAACTATAGACCAATAACTTGCCTTTTAACAATGTACTAATTATATACAAGAGTTAAAACAGACGAGGTTTCTAGTAATTTAGAAAAAAAAATCAATTGTGGCAACAGAACAAAAGTATAACAAAAGAAAAGTACAGTTTTGTACCTACCATAAATGTAGATGTTCAAGGATCCCCATTGCTGCAGTCCTTACTATTGGGTATAGTCCGCGTCCAGTCGGCCCGAATACCAGAGTATAAGGCTGACGTCGGTCAGGGCGCATTAGACTGGCGTCAGTAGGTCAGGGTACTAATGCGCATGACCCGACATCATATCCTCAGTCTTTCTTGCCCCAGATGTCAGAAGACCCTAAAAGACAAGGCCCAAAATACCTGCACCAAAAAATATGTACAATATATACAAGAATATATACAAAAATATAAGCATGTAACCTCACCTACACAACCACCCCTAAACACAGAGGGGAAGGAGGGAGGGTAAATGATGACTGCAGCAATGGGGATCCTCGAACATCTACATTTATGGTAGGTACAAAAACTGTACTATGTTCTTCGTTCCCCATTGCTGCAGTCCTTACTATTGGGTAGAATCCCAAAGCAGAGGAAAGGGAGGCTGGCAAATCATAAAGAAGCAGGAGCTGACAACATGCCTTACCAAAACAGCTGTGGCAAAACCAGCCCTAGACTTAGAGTAGATAGGAAGGTGATAATGCATAGAAAGTAAGCACTGAACTCCAAGTAGCTGCCTCCAAAATATCCTTAGTTGCCACCCCCCTTAGAAATGCTGTTGAAGTGGCAGTAGCCCTAGTGGAATGAGGCCTAATCCCAGCTGGAATCTCCTTGCCATGATGGGAATAACAAAATGCAATGCAAAAGCCAATCCACCTAGAAATAGTTTGTTTTGACACAGGCTTGCCCTGTGAACTCAAAGCAAAAGAAACAAACAACTGCTGAGACTGCCTGAAATCCTTAGTCCTGCTTAAATAATAACGCAGTGCCTGTGTACATCTAAAGTGTGCAAAATCTTTTCCCCTTTATTTTGGGGGTCTGCATAAAAAGTAGGCAAATGAATAGTTTGGTTTAAAGCCACACTAGAAACCACCTTAGGCATAAGGAAGGATTAGTACGTAATGATACCCTATCCTTATGGAAAATCAAAATGGCTCTACTGCCATAAGGGCCTGCAACTCAGACACACCCTTCTTGCAGAAGTAATAGCCAACAGAAAAGCAGTCTTCCATGACAAGTATTTCAATTCAGCAGTAGCCGAGGCTCAAAAGGTTGTAGAGTAAGTTTTTCCAACACAAAATTGAGATCCCAAGCAGGAGTAGGAGCTCTATTGGGGGTCTTATATTCTTTGCCTCTAAGAAACTGCTTGAACAAAGGATGCGAAAACAATGGTGGGTCACAATCATAGTGAGCTGAAATTTGGGTGCAAAAAAACAAATTTTTTAAAAACTTAAATGGAAAAAAAAGAGAAGGGAAAAAAAAAAAACCCTTTTTGTTCCCAAAAAAAAACTTCAGTTTAAAATAAAAAATTGGAAAGAGGCCCACCAACTTCCCCAAATTAGGAACTTTCTATAAAATAATGAAATGAAAGGAAAAGTACAAAAGAAAATGCTCTCAGTAAAGCAAGAAAATAATTCTAAGCGGGAGACCTGCTTGATTTAATAATAGAAATGAAACAGACATGCTAAGATAGATTGAAAGAATTAGATTATAAAAAAGTAAATACAACCCAATATGTTATAAGACTGGCAAAACAGATGAACAGTAGTTGTGGGATTATTAAGAGAAATGTATGTGATATAAACATAAATAAATAATATAGGATATACAACCATGCAGCTAAAACTAATAGAAAGAGAGAAATGATACCATAAAAATATAAATTAATAAAGGAGAAGGAAGGGAAAAGTGCAAATGTCACCATGGAAGTATCAACTAGAGAAAATATAAAGTAATTAAATAAAGAATTATGACTGTTAGAAGAATATAGAAAAGGGAACAGATCATCAAAATTCTTAGAATGGTAGGTGTGTGGTAAAAGCAGCCACAGTATCAAACAAAACCCAAGATTTACTGCAAGCATGCTATTAAGCCAATAATAAATTAAAAATAGCACAGGCAGAAAACGAGGAAGGTATACATATAGGATGAATATAATGGAAGAGTCAATGAGCAGTTCATTAATGACGCCCAAAAGTTTTCCAGAGAAGCTGGGAACAAAACAAGTTGAATAGAAACAACAACAAAGAAGAACTAGATTGATTATATAACATCTTTTTGTGAAACCCCTGTTGAACATAACAAAGATGCTGAATAAATTAGAAGAAACAATAAGGAGTTGTAATGAAGAAGATATGAAATGGGATGAAGTAAAGGACCCTAGAAATTGAGACAAAATTAAGAAAAGCTCCCAAATGGAAACCCCTATCCCAAGATGTAATTTAACTCTGGACCAAAGTTACATTAACATTTTGACACAAAGATTTAGCCCTAAGTAAGAATTACTTATATGTGGATCCCAAACATACAGCAACCTGGTTAACAACAAGAAAAAAAATACTCATTTTTAAGAGTATCCATTCTAAAAACTATAGACCAATAACTTGCCTTTTAACAAATGTGTACTAATTATATACAAGAGTTAAACAGACGAGGTTTCTAGTAATTTAGAAAAAAATCAATTGTGGCATAGAACAAAAGCATAACAAAAGAAAAAGTACAGTTTTGTACCAACCATAAATGTAGATGTTCAATGATCCCCATTGCTGTCCAGTCCCTACTTCATTGGGTATATCCCAGTCCGCACCAGTCGTCCAATAATTACAGAGAGACAGGTTTGATCGCCGGTCAGGGCGCATTAGACTGACGTCAGCATGCCAGGGTACTACACGCGCATGACCCATCACATCAGTCTTTCTTCGTTCCAGATGTCAGAAGACCCTAAAAAGACAAGGCCCAAATAACCTGCACCAAAAATAACAATATATACAGAAAATATACAAAAAAATATAAGCATAAACCTCACCCACAACCACCCCTAAACACAGAGGGGAAGGAGGGAATTGATTCTGCAGCATGTGATCCTCTAACATCTATGACATTTATGGTGGTGGTACAAAACTGTACTATGTTCTTCGCTCCCCATTGCTGCAGTCCTTACTATTGGGTAGAATCCCAAAGCAGAGGAAAGGGAGGCTGGCAAATCATAAAGAAGCAGTGAGCTGACAACATGCCTTGCAAAACAGCTGTGGCAAAACCAGCCCTAGACTTAGAGTAGATAGAAGGTGATAATGCATAGAGAAAGTATGCACTGAACCCAAGTAGCTGCTTCCAAAATATCCTTAGTTGCCACCCCCTTAGGAAATGTTGTTGAAGTGGCAGTAGCCCTAGTGGAATGAGGCCTAATCCCAGCTGGAATCTCCTTTGCCATGATGGGAATAACAAATGCAATGCAAAGCCAATCCACCTAGAAATAGTTTGTTTTGACACAGGCTTGCCCTGTGAACTCAAAGCAAAAAGAAACAAACAACTGCTGAGACTGCCTGAAATCCTTAGTCCTGCTTAAATAATAACGCAATTGCTCGTGTACATCTAAAGTGTGCAAAATCTTTTTCCCTTTATTTTGGGGGTCTGCATAAAAGTAGGCAAATGAATAGTTTGGTTTAAAGCCACACTAGAAACCACCTTAGGCATAAAGGAAGGATTAGCACGAATGACACCCTATCCTTATGGAAAATCAAAATGGCTCTACTGCCATAAGGGCCTGCAACTCAGACACCTTTCTTGCAGAAGTAATAGCCAACAGAAAAAGCAGTCTTCCATGACTAGTATTTCCATTCAGCAGTAGCCGAGGCTCAAAAGGTTGTAGAGTAAGTTTTTCCAACACAAAATTGAGATCCCAAGCAGGAGTAGGAGCTCTAATGTGGGGTCTTATATTCTTTTGCCCTCTAAGAAACTGCTTGAACAAAGGATGCTAAAACAATGGTGGGTCACAATCATAGTGAGCTGAAATTGCTGCAGCATGAATGTTAATAGAAGAGAACGACAAACCTTGTCCAATAACTCAGTAAGATATTGAAGAGCCACACTCAAATTAGGGCTCAGAAACCTGCAATTCTTTGCTGTACCCAAAATAAAAATCTCTTCCATTTTTCATGCACACTTTCCTTGTACTAGGTCTTCTTAGCTTCCATAATCACATTTAAAACTTGTTGAGGAAGTTGAGACCTGCTGTGTTTCAACACAGAATATGCCAGGCTGTTAGATGAAGAGAGTGAAGCTTGACATTGAGCAGATGACCATCCTTCTGAGATAACAGATGAGGAATCAGAGGTAAAGGCCATGGAGGCTTCCTTACCAGACTCCGTAGGTAGTGGGTACCCAGTGTTGCCGAGGCCAATCTGAGCTATCAAAATCATCCTTGGCCTGTCTTGTCTGACCTTTAATAGTACCTTTGGAAGAAGAGGCAGAGGAGGAAAGGCATACACATGAAGGTTTTTCCAACTGAAAGACAGAGCATCCACTTTCCAAGCTGTGTGATGAAACCCCTTTGTGCAATACTGTGGCAGCTGGTGGTTTAGAGGAGAAGCTAACAGATCTATGTCTGAGTTCCCATGACACTGTCAATTCTGAAAAGTACATGAAGATCCAGTTTCCACCGTGGGGATCCATGATTTGTCTCTGTTTAACACATCTGCTAAGGAGTTCTGTGCTCCGGCAGAAACCCTTTGCCTGAAGAGTTAGTTGCAAGCTTTCAGCGCAGTCTCCCATAAATCATTGCTTGCCTGCATAGAGGATAAGAATGTGTCTCCCCTTGCTTGTTGATGTACCACATGACAGTTGTGTTGTCTGTTAGAATCAACACCTGCCCTGGAAGAAGTAACTCTTTGAAAGCCATTAATGCAAACTGACTGCTAACATCTCCTCATGTTGATATGTAGATGCTGTAGTCTGGCAGGCCACTTGTCTTGTATCCACTCTTCCATTTAGATGAGCTCCCAAGCAATGTCCGAGGCATCTGTCAGCAAAATCTGACTCTCGCCTCCTGGCCGGGTCACAGAGAGTCCCCTTTGTTTAGTGACATTCCTGGAGCCCACTCACAAAAAATTTTGAAGGCAAGGTATTATTTGAATGACAGTGTCCAAATCCTGCAGTGCTGTGTCCATACATTTTGAGATACCATTGTAACTTCCTCATGCAGTTTGGCATTGGGAAGCACCAGAATACAAGATGCTACATGAACCCTAATGCTTGAAGGACTGTCCTTGCAGTCAGCACGGACTGATGAGATAGTTGATGGAAGTAAAGGACAGACTCCCTTTGTTTGTCCGGGGTTAAAAAGGCCATCTGTTGCTGTATTCAGTCTCACACCCAGAAAGCACATGTCTTGAGAGGGTACTAGACTGGACTTCGGTTTCTGCTCACAGAATACCCTAGGCATCTTAGCACTGCTAGCAACATATTCCAGATGCTGTAGAAGGTCTTCCTTTCTTGAGCCAGAATCAGGCAGTCGTCCAAGTAAGGATAGATTTTGAATTCCTTTGAAGCCTGAAGTAAGCTATCACTGAGCCAGAACCTTTGTAGAATACTCATGCAGTAGATGCCAAAGGGCAATGCAGAGAACTGATAATGAGAATTTCCAGTTCTCGAACCGCAGATACTTCCTGCAACTTCATTCTATAGGCACATGAAGGTAAGCTTCCTTGAGATCTAAAGTTACCATCCAGTGATCTTTGCTCAGCAGAGGTAAAAGCTGTTGTAACGCCAACATCTTGAACTTGGGAATGTCCAGAAAGTGTTGAGGAGAGATAACCAAAATTGGTCTCCCACGTGTTCCCTCTTTGGTACTCAGGAACAGGCGAGAATAAAACTCTGTAGGCCCCTCTTCTGATACAGGGACTGGGCTGAATGGCCCCCATCTGGAGTAACTGAGAAACTTGCTTGTGAGCCCTTTCTTTGTGGAGGAGGAAACGCCTGGCATGCCTTTGAAAGGGGCATTGTATGGAAATAAAATCTGTAAATCGTGGTGAATGATATCCAACACCCATTTGTCTTGAGTAATTAAATCCCACTCTTTGAAAAGAGACAGTCTTCCTTCCAGAAAGGAGCTGCCAGGACGAGAATCTACTGGCAGCTGAAAAGACAGGTCATTGGGTCTGTTTATTTAAAGGACTGGACTCCCTGCCCTCACCAGAAGTCTGGAGCAGGTGAACTCCCTGTTCTAGGCTTAAAAGAACCTTGAGCTCTGCCCCTACCACGCCTAGGACTCTACCCTAGACTGGGAATCATAAGCAGGATATGTCCACCTCTTAGCAGGCCAATTTCTACTAAACTCGCGGCTGCACCTGCAAAAAATCTTTAACAGTTTGTATAGACTTAGCTTCTTTGTCCTCCATTTTCTTTAAAATCAAGCTGCTTCCACAGGCGCATCCAAACAACACATCAGACTGTAAAGGAGCATCCAAAATCCTTCTTGTCTTAACATGCTCAGCTAAATTCTGATCCTTCAACCATGCTCATGAAGAACAGAACTAGTAGCAGCTACCCTCGAGGGAGGCCTGTACAGCATCAAAACCACATTGCAAAGAATGCTACCCAATTCTTGTTCAGACATTACGAACCAAATCCAGCAACTCTTTACACTCAATACCTTCCGCCAAAGCATCCACCTTAGATCTCAATTGTGAAAGGAGATAATTCTGATATTTTAGCATGTGAAACTGACAATTCAACGCCTTCATGGCTAGAGTGGAAGAAGTATGGGCCACTTCTTTTCCCACCTATCCAAAGCTCCTTGCCTCTTATCAGTGGGAACAGGATTTTTAACCACAGAAGCCTTAACACCTTTAGGCCCTTGAGAAATAGTTTCTGGGTCCGCTCCTACCGGACTTTTAAACAAATACTCTGATGAGCTTCTGCACCCTATAATACCTATCAGGCTTAACAGGAGCAGGAGGCAAAGAGTCAGGGTTCAGGGAAGCTCTCTGCAAAACATCTTCCACCACATTCAACACAGGAGAATAGCAAGGGCCTATGCTGGGGTAAAACAAGAATTCCCTAAGCCTTTTTCTCCTGAATCAGAGTAATCCTGGCCTTCCCATTTAAAAGTGCTTCCTCATGGAATGCAGAGTCTCTTGAAAATGAGAAATCCTCAGGGAGGAGAAGCTGTAGGAGTGGAATCATCCACATCAGAATCAGAATAAGTAGGATACTCCTGCAAGTCTTCCAGAGAAGACTCTGAAGCCTCTGAACACTGTTCAAACTATCAAACTCCGGTTCCACCCTAGGCCTCTATATCAGGCGGGGTATTAGAACCTCTGAATCATAGTAATCAAATCTTCTGCCATTTTAAGCATATGTTTCTTAGGTACAGAACCGAAATGCTAGAGAAGCCCCCACTGAAGCTGTAGCGGTAGGCCTACCTCTCAAAGAAGTTTTGGCAACAGAAGGAGAGGTTCTAAATCACCTGGGAAGAGAGGGAAGAACAGTTACCTGAGAAGTTCCCCTCAGCCTGGTTCCTTACCACTCCTGAGAAGGCACATCCTGTAACAGTGTGCAAAAGTTTCTGCCTGAGACTCATGGAAACACCTGGAGAAAACTTTCTGGCTCCACTGAGTCTTCTAAAGAACCGGACGTCCGACTTGCCGGTTCATCAACCCTAGGCTTCGCTACAGTTTGTCCTTGCGCTTCTTGGAGTCTTGAAGCGGGCGTCGGAGCATCCGACGGCATTTTATAACTGGGTAACGCTTCCAAACACTAACCTGGCACAGCTCTAAAGTCCTCCTCTTAATAGTGCGCGCGAAAGTTAAACCTAGCACAAGAGCGGCAACCAACAACGCTGCCGCTGTTTTGTAGGCCCCTAAACAAGGTATACACAAGGTATGGTAATCCCTTTTATGAGGTATCTGTTTCTACAAGAAATACAGTTATTCACTTTTTCTGACATCCGTTAACATACCGAGGTAAGAAAAACTAAAAATGTTCCCTTCAACGGGTACTTAGCTGAACTCTGTTTCGGTCTGAAACCCTGATTCGAAATATTTCAGAACGCCAACCTGCACTCGCTAAAAATGCTTCTGCATCGGACCATGCAAAAGACTGAGGATATGGGACGCCGGGTCAGCGCGCGATTAGTACGCACTGACGCCGACGGCAGTCTAATGCGCCTCTGACCGACGCCAGCCTTATACTCTGGTATTCGGCCGACTGGACTTTTATCATACCCAATAGTAAGGACTGCAGCAATGGGGAACGAAGAACATGTCATATAGAATAAAGGATCATCTGTTGCTAAATAAAGCCATAATACAGATTTATAAAAAAGGGAAGAATTTAAGTATGCACACAACCAATGATCCAAATAATAAGAAACCAGCAAGTCTACTGTTCCAAATTTAATACAAATCAAAGAAAAACAAACATAAAACTCTAGTTTCTCAGCTGTATAGCCTTCAAGGAGTATAAACTTACAAACATGAGCAACTGTAGCTATATATATATATATATATATATATATATATATATATATATATATATATATATATACATATATGGATCTAGGACTATTCACTGAAAGCACATTTCACTGAATCACATTTCACTGAAAGAAATTAAATTCCTAAATATAATAGTAAATTATTGGGGGGCTTTGCCCCCACATCCCCCTAACTATTTATACTAACTCCAGGGCTGCACCATAGTGGGGAGAAGGGCATATACATTTCTTTCAGTGAAATGTAATTCAGTAAAATGTGAATCAGTGAAATGTATTTTCAGTGAATAGTCCTAGACCCATATATATATATATATATATATATATATATATATATATATATATATATATATATATATATATTATATATTATCTCCCTTCTGTAAAGGTCAATGGCTGAAATCTAAAATGCATATGGAAATAGCAAGCCATATGTTCGGGCTCAATTTCAGAAGCTCAACCTCTGAAAGGAAAAAAAAAAACAACGAAACACAAAACAATGTTTCTGCAGGAGGACAAGCCCCCCTGCACCTCCCCCGCTACTTATTTATAATAACTCTGAGATCACACTACAGCGAAGAAAGGGAAATCTCCCATTCTGCGCTGTATGGCAATCCATATTCAGAAGGTCAAGCTTTTGAAATTTCGAGCATTTGGTCTCGACCATATGCATTTCGAGATTTCAACCATTTGACTTTCTGAGGGGAAACTCAAATGACTGAAATCACTGAAAGCACAATTCGCTGAAAATTCAATTCACTGAAACACATTTCACTGAAAGTTATATATGGCCTTTTCCCCACCGTAGTGTGACCCTGGAGTTAATATATATAGTAAGGGAGGGGTGGGGGGTATACTCCCCTACATATTTTAAGTGTATATTATGTTCAGAAAAGAGTAATATATTGGAATTGCAAGTATCCATGTATATAGTTTAAAATATGTGGGGAGCTACTCCCCCCACACCCCAGATGTGGGGGGCGGTGCCCCCCTTACTATATATACTAACTCCAGGGTCACATTACAGTGGGGAAAAGGCCATATATAACTTTCAGTGAAATGTGTTTCAGTGAATTGAGTTTTCCATGAATTGAGCTTTCAGTGAAAAGTGCACACTAATTTGACTTTCAGTGAAATGTGCATTCAGTGAAATGTCCTAGACCCAGGTCTATATTACAGGAATGAAAGTTTATCTCAGCAAACGGTCACATGAGCGAATATCCAGATACTCAAAACTGCAATTGTGAGGGGGCTACACCCCCTACACCCCCCAAATATATATTCCAACTCCGAGATCACACTACAGTGAGGAAGGGGCATATATTCCCATCCTCACTGTACTGCAATCTCACAATTGCAGTTTCGAGTTCCGCAATATTCGCTCATGTGAGTGTTCGCTAAGATGAACTTTTATTCATCTAATATAGACCCCCTAGACCCATATATATATATATATATATATATATATATATATATATATATATATATATATATATATATATATATATATATATATGGGACTACTTCAGTTGACCTTACTTCCGATTGACTGACACCCATTTGACTGAGACCAA
Source organism: Protopterus annectens (assembly GCF_019279795.1). Classification (NCBI taxonomy): domain Eukaryota; kingdom Metazoa; phylum Chordata; order Ceratodontiformes; family Protopteridae; genus Protopterus; species Protopterus annectens. Next base: position 1,920,322,603 of record NC_056729.1, read on the forward strand.
ATTACTGAAATTTCATTTGACTAACACTTCATTTGACTGACAGTTCATTTAAATGACAGTACTGGCAGTGTCTACTGTAAGGCAAGTAAAAGGAATATGTCCTCTTCCCCACTGTAGTGTGACCCTCGAGTTAGTATATATAGTTGGGGTGTGTAGGGGACACAGCCCCCCACTTAATTTCATGTTATATTCTCTGCTTTTGGTTTTTTATTGTTTAGTAAAACCAAAGTAAGTGGGGGGATGCACCCCCCACACACCCCCAACTATATATACTAACTCCAGGGTTACACTACAGTGAGGGAAAAGGACATATTACATTTACTTGCCTTACAGTGCTTTAGAGAGACTACCAGTACTAATTGTCAGTCAAATGAACTGTCAGTCAAATGAAATTTCAGTCATTTGGTCCGACTAAAATGTTTGTCAGTCAAATAAGCTTTCATTCAAATGAAGTAGACCCCCAGTTACATTCAGTGTTAAGACCCCAATGAATTAAAGGGCCATACTTTAAAATAAAAATAGACTCTTTATATAGCAGTCATGAGTAGAGACAGATTCTTTAAACTCTAATATCTACTCGTCAGACACAGTAGACTCTTTATATAGCAGCTTATTTTTAAATAGTGTATCATCATGATATTTTGAGTATATTTGTTCCAGAATGCTAGCTTGCAAACCAGAAGGATCACCTCCATGACATAACCTAAAATGCAGAGAAACTGGACTATCACAGGTTCTTAATATCTCTCACATGTCCCTGCAGTCTACGTTCAAATGCTCTCTTTGTTTCCCCTACATGCAGTGAATCACATGGGCATTTAAGTATGCATATCACTCCTTCTTCTGTATAACAAGTATATCTATTAAACCTAACACCATTGATCTTAAAAAAAAATATTCTGAACATATGTAGAACTCAAATGTAAGTATGGCATAGAAAGATTACAAAGAAGCATTTCACAGAATGCCAAATTTGTGGATAAAGGAATCCTTACAAATATATACGATACACCTACATTGATGAATCACATTACAGTGACTATGAAACAGTGGGAAACCATGTGCCAGTTGAGTCATGACAAAGGGCAAATTATTATCCCACAATTAAAAATTCAAAGGGGGGTATTTGAGGTTGTTCTTTATCACCACTGCTATTTTCTCTTGCCCTTAACCCATTAAGCTGCATACTTAACAGATTAGGCTATGATTAGGCTCCCAGAAACCACCCTTGTTTAAACACTTCTCATACGTCTTGTGGATGATTTAAAACTGCATAGTGCATCAGATGAGGAGTTGATAGCACAATTACAAATGGTTAAAATGCTCTCAGATCACATGTGCAAAATCAACATTTAAAAAAGGAAAGCTACAGCATCAATAAAATATCAACCTCTTAGCCACTCTGGTGGCATAGAGGGATAAAGCCCTGACCTTGGTTCAGCCACCGTGGGTTTGATTAATGGCTGACAGAGTGGCATGAAAAGGGTAGCTATGCCCATACTAGGTGATAGGGCACTACCTCTCAACTGTACAGATTTTCATAGAATGTCCAGATTTCTGCCTCATAATTTTGGTATGTTCCTCCTAAAATCTGTACTTTTCAGGCAAATTAAATAATGACAGACATTTGAGTTTAAGACCCCACATCCTTCAGAAAATTCACGTTAATGCAAAACCTATTATTCTATCAACTTTCTAAGTTTGTAAGAGCAATATTTAAAAGCTGTCCCTATTTGTCCCCCCATCATTTTAGGCTTTGTCCAGATTTTTTGCTTTAAGAGGTGAGAGGTATAGGCACTCACTGAGAGTCTCCATAAGGGGAGGTATAGTCCAAAGAGGGGAATTGCCCTCTAGTATAATCACCAACCATGGAGGGTAGGTAAAGGGAGTGGGTTGGGCATAAAAAAAAAACTTTCTCAGATGGAAGCACAAATGAGCCAAGTCACCGGAATATTCCTAGGATACAGGACTGTCCACAACAAAATGGAGTAAGTTGTGGGTGGGAAGTAGAGTACCTGGTAGATCCTGTTTGGATGTGGAACACTATGGACCTGACTGATAATGATGAGGTCTGAGGGGACAAAAGTAATATATATCAGTCTGACAGAGGCATGTGATACAAAGGAATTTGAACAGTATGGACTGTATAAATATGTGAGAATAAATGAAGGACCAGCATTAATAAATGAATAAATGAGAATAAAAACACAAAACACTATAAGAGATGAAAACTTGGAAAAACACTGAAGATGTAGGAACCAAGCAGAAGACTGAAAAATTATTTTATTTCTGTTTCTGGTACCTCAGCTCAGTGCATTGAACCGAGGTACCAGAAGCAGAAATAAAAGAATTTTGCAGTCTTCCACTGGGTTCCTACTTCTTCTGTGTTTTTCTAAATGAGACTAAAACTCAATAAGGAATACAACTGAAAATTAAAACCGATATTGCAAACTGTCTTGACATCTGGGTATAAAGTCCAAGTTATAAATTAATCTATTCTTCCTTTTTTTAACTTACAATTTTGGGATGATGACTGGCTCACAAAGTACTGGATCAACTAGACAAGAAAACAAGAATAATGATTCATTCTTATCAAATGTCAAATGATCTATAAATATCAGTCCATAAGAAGTTTATATACTCCTCACTTTTAAGAAGATATGGGCTTCCTTGAAACTGATTGCACATAAAGACCTGCAGTTGTGGGACTGCATATATATCTGCTGACCTCATCAGATTGAAACAAAGTGAAAGTTTTAAAAAAAATGAGGAGAAGTCTAAGATAGCATAGGGAGACCAGCTGCAATAATAGTTATCGTCTTCATTTCCGATACACGATACAATGCTCGAGCCTGACTTCTGACCAATGCCTCCTTGGAGGTTTCATGTTCTCTTTGTGTTTCTCTGGGGTTTCTTCCACCTGCAAAAAATAATCTGAGTGCTTCCATCTCAAACTCACCTAAGAACTAAGATGTGGGCAGCAGCACAAACTCTAGATGGTGCTCTATAGCAGGAAGAGTTGTATAGACCAAATGCTTTGGAAACCTACTTTGGTGAGCAGTTTCTTCAAGATAAGAGTACAAGGATCACAGAATGCATGTTGTGGCAGGGCTAACCATCTAATGGTGTAAAAATATGGCTCTAGATGATCTAGTCATATTGACTAATGCCGTCAAAATGGTCATGGGTATTTGCTGGTGATAAGTGGGTTGAGGACAGGACTTACTTCAACCTATGCCAGTGATCAATGTTAAGTATGGCAGGAGGGTATGTGCCCCATTGGACAGTGTGTGAATGCCATAAAACATAGCAGCCATAGGTCAATAAGCTACTGGCTGGCTAGTGTCCAGTTGCCAGCAAGGGTTACCTGGGATACCTTTGTTGAGTAAAAGGTGAACATAAAACCAATCAACCTGCCAAATGTGAACTAAGAATTGCTACACTCAATGCAGGTTCACTGAAAGGATGAGGTCTGGAAGTGGATGACATGATGATAAGGAGGTGATGGACATTCTAGGTATCCTGGAGACAAGATGGAAGGGCAGTGCATTAAAGCCACTTGGCTTGAGATCCAGCATCTGTTACTCAGGGACAGAGCATTGTGTGGGAATTATGGTGAGGAAGAAGCTTCAGAAGACAGTGAGGGATGTCATCAGAATTATTTACAGACCCATGGCAATCAGTCTCTAGTCTAGTGTTAAAGCAGTATTCATATCTCAGCCAATGTCCTGCAACAGGGTTGTGATAGTGAGGAAAAGAGTGCATTCAGACAGCAGTTGCAGGACCTACTAGATAAAGCAGATCAACTGAAAGTGGTGTTGATATTGGGTGAACTGAATGTACATAGCGGGACAGAGAGAACAGGATTTGAGGACTGTCTGGGTCTACATGGGTGGGGCATCAGGAGTTAAGTAATGGCAGCAAATGGAGGAAATAAGAAGAAGCTGAAAACTAAAAAGCAAAATAGTGGAACAGATTAACAGATTCATGTATTTGGATGATTGGTCGAGGAGAAGGAAAGTCTGAATGAGGAGGTCAAAACTAGAATCAGGGGGCTGAAAACAACTGGCACAGTGTGTCAGGTGTAGTATATAACAGAAGAAAACCAAAGAAGCTGAAAACTAAGATGTCCAAAGCAGTGGTGTGTGACCACTTCTATTGTATGGTACAGAAACCTGGGCAGTAATGGTAGAACAGTTGTGGTAGGTAGAGGTGATGGATATGGAGTGCCTTAGATGGATGGTAGGGTGCACACTGTGGGATAGAAAAAGACATAAGGACATAATAGAAGAAGCCAAAATACTTCCAGTTACAGAAAAGGACAAAAGAGAACAGACTATGGTGGTTTAGGCATGTGCAGGAAAGCAGAAGACAAGTTGTTGAAGAAGATTTGGGACAGCAAAGGAAGAAGTCAGGAGGAAAGAAGGGTGTCTGGCAAAGAAGTGGCTAGATTGTGTTAGAGAAGACCTGTGACAGTCAGGCATGAGTGTCGAAGAATGTAAGGGAGTGGCATTGAATAGGGACAGATGGCAACAAGTGACATGACACCCCAGTCGCATGTAGAAAATGAGAAAAAGGGGAGTGGTGATGATGATGTCTAAGATGACATCTTTGCTTAGTTTAGCAGAACCTTTTTGTCATGACTGGGAATGGAAATCAAACCAGAAGTAGGCAATAATCAGACAGCAACTAAATGTGGCAGAAAACAAAAGAAGGAAAGAAAGATTACAGAGAAAGAAGGAAAGAAAGACTATAGAAAAAAGCATCAGATGAGATGGAAAGAAAATTGGAAAAGTTATAAATATAGTGGCAAATGCAGAGATCTCCTGGAACAACCTTATGGTGACTAAGATTTGATGCAGAAATGGTTAATGAGAGGTGAATTGAAACCAAAAGGTGAAAGGCTAATAATGATAGCCAAGGATAGTATACTATGTACAGTTTGATTTAAAAAGTCCATTGAAAAGGTGGGAGAAACAGACAAATGCAGGTTCTGTAATAAAAAAAAAAAACTGGAAGCAGTTGCACATCTGATGGGTATGATATACGTGTGACAGAGGGAATTTATGCTGAAAGACACAAAGGTTTAACAAAACTGTTGCATTGGGAAATGTGCAAACAGTACAAAATAGAACTAGCTGAGAAGCTTTGGAATCATGAACCACAGAAGAATGATGAAATTTTTATCATATGGACTCACCTATTACTGAGTTCAAAAATAGATGTGAGAAAAACAGATGTAGTAGTCCACGATAAAAAGTCAAAAGTAGAATTGATCATTAAAATGGCTGCACCAAATGATTACAATGTGTTGTGTACAGAGAGACATAAAGTTGTAAAATACCAGGGTTTGCAAGCAGAAACAAGTGCAATCTGCAAGAAAGATACCTAGACAGTTACAATAGTAGTAGAAGGAACAGGTCTAATAAAAAATTCAGTTCTGCTTAGATATACCATTATATATAACCCTCTATGAATTATAGAAGGAGAAAAAGTTGAGTGCACTGCGGGTGCTGAAAAGAGCACTCTTGGCTAACATCAAAGACTGAAACAACAGTAATTTCATGAATTCTAACTGTACCTTGACTTAGAAATGGGGTCTATTTCTATCATGGTGTAGGAACAGAAACTATTTGGAGAAATTAAACCAGCATAATCTACTAAAGCCAGGAAAAAACAATATACCCAGGGTTATGAAGATGTGAGCCAATCATAATGGATTGTAGTGCATTGAACTTCATCTCTTCTGCATGCTATGAGTTAGCAATCTATCCTGACAAACTCCAAGGTCCTTTCTACTTGAATCTGATTATTACTCACCTGGTTAGATATTCATTGTATATGATGACCTATTATAACATTAAGACCCTTATTTTCTCCTATTCCCCTCTCCCCTCTCCTACCCAAACTCTCATGCTGCTATACTATTCACATTGTATAGGTCAGAGGTCATAATATACAACTGACATGTTAATTACACTGACTTTTCTTGGTTTACTATCATAATGTTGAATGACATAATTTTTTGCTTAAATAGTTAAAATAATACCTTGAAAATGGTAATGCTGAACTTTCAACACATTGAATATGTTAACCGTAATGTTCGACATTTGAACTCCTCAACTTCTGGAATCGAAAGTCCATGTTTGCACACACATTTTGCACCACACATGAGGGGGCTGTATATTCCACACTCCCTGCATATTATACATACCAACTCTGAGATCACACTACCATGAGGGAAAGGGCAAATTTCCCTATCTGCAAAATTCCATGATCTCCATTCATAACATCAACCTCATATCAGTGAATGAACACTCACATTTGCTAAAGTAACTTTGAACACTTTCACTTTGGCATTATGGAAACTGTGGATACACACATCTGACCATCACAGTTTTGCGTGTGTCTTTCCACATTATGATAGTAAATCAGTTTTTTTAAATTATTGTTACTTATAACTATTCATAGGATCATACAATCATATGAGTTTAATAGGCTAATGGTTCCAGGGCCCTTACAAGCCTAGCCAAGTTCAACCTATGTTCCCAATGGTGTCTGGTTCAAGCAGACACTAAAATTTTCTGAACAACCTGCCTGTTCCGGTCAAAAAGAAGGGACCATGGAAACGCTCTCGGAGCGAGAGCAGGGACACACAGAACAAGAAAAGGTATCTGGACTGACTAATGATATTAATAACATTGTTTACAATATATCTAGCCATGTTTTAAGTCCACATGAACTGTATGTACTGAATAAGGGATTGTCTTTTGTACCTAGCAAAGAAAGTGTTTTTCATGAAGTTATCATGGATGTTATGATGTTTTGTAGGACTGCAGCCCTACGAAGTATGTTTGGATCCAATAACATTGGTAGGGCTACTTTGAGACAACCTAGCGTCTTTGTCCCCACTTTCACTGCATCTATGAGCCTTTTTATTAATGCCTGTGAAAGAGATTTAATGGCATACTTTCACAGTGGTTTTTCACATAAATATTTTAATTTGACCTATATACAAAAACAGGCTCTGTATGATTTGTGTAATAATAGTAATATAACTATCAAGATGGCAGATAAGGGGGGGGGGCCACCGTGGTCATGGATACCAGCTTTTATCTTGATAAATTGAAATCTCTCCTGTCTGATGGGGAAACTTATTTACCCATCAATCCACTTAAGGTTAAGCTTATTATAGACAGAGTACATTTATGTCTGAAACAACTTTTACAAAGGGGAGCTCTTACTGAGGATCTGTACAACTTCCTCAGGATAGATGATGTGGTGACCCCTGTCTTTAAGGGTCTCCCTAAAATACATAAGTCCCTGAATGATCCACCCATTAGACCCATTGTATCGGGCAGGAAATGGGTGACTGAAAATGCCTCGATTTGGTTGGAAACTGTTTTACGACCTGTAGTGGATGGTATTGACAATATTTTATCTGATACAGGTGGCTTTTTGAGAGCACTAGGTGAGGTAGAGAAGGGGGCCGATCATGATTCTTATCTTATGGTGACTCTGGATGTGGCCAGCCTTTTCACTGTCATTCATAATGATTATGGCATCAATGCTATAGCTGAAGTTCTACAGACCAAAGAGGTTGAGCACTCACAGATAGAATTGACTACCACATTGTTACGTTTAGTACTTGAGCACAATGTTTTTCTGGGCCCAGACCAGTTATACCAACAGGCACAGGGTGTAGCGATGGGCACACCCTGTGCCAACACCTATGCCAACCTTGTTCTCTCACATTGGGAGGGTCACTACATATATAATCACCCCCAATGGTGGCCATTTGTAAGGTTGTACAAACGCTATGTGGATGATGTCTTTATCCTGTGGACAGGGGATGATAAATCAATGGACTGCTTTGTGGAATATCTCAATTCCACCACTTCATTTTTTAGGTTCACAAAGGTTGCCTCCCGGGACAGAATAGATTTTTTGGATGTCCTAATTACACAAACCAATACTGGATTCACCACAGGTTTGTTTAGGAAAGATTGCTGGAAGAACACGCTGTTAACATTTGACAGCATGCATCCCCGATTTACCTTCCCGGGAGTCATTAAGGGACAGGTAAGCAGAATATCGAGGATCTGCACTGATGAATCTAGTTTTGAAGGGGAAACTAACAAGTTAAAAAGCTTCCTGCATGATAGGGGATATCAGGGACAGATGGTGGATAGGACCATTTCTATCAGTAAAGCTAAAAGGGACACTGACTATAAACCATGGCTACACTCTAGCAAATCAGTGGTGAAAGTGGGTAGGACAGAAGGACATCCCCTCAAAATGACTTTCACCTATAGCAGCAATATACATGATATCACCAACATAGTTAAAAGTAATTGGAATATACTTATCAGCGATGATAAGGTTAAAGATATTGTAGGTTCGGCCCCTATTTTTGGCTATAGGAAAAACAAAAATTTAAAGGACATCTTGTGTAGGGAACGCACTATGCCTGAAAGGGCTTTCTTTAAACAAGTAGGTAGTGCACCTTGTGGAGCTTGTAAAGCTTGTCCCTACCTCAATAGGGATACACTGTTCAAGCACCGCACTACAGGCAGGACAATAGAATTGAAAGCTAGGGCAACTTGTAGGACGAAGAATGTTGTGTACATTGCTGAGTGTAGTTCTTGCCCATGTTTTTATGTGGGCAAGACTAATAACATGTTTAAGGTGAGACTGTTACAACACCTATCAGCCATTAGAAATGGTGATGTTCATAATGCCCTATTCAGGCACATTAGTGATTTTCCCACACATGTTTTTACATTCAGGGCTATTGTCAATGTCACATTGAATAAGAGAGGGGGCGATATAAAACTACAAACTGAACTTGCTGAGTCTAGGTGGATTATTGAACTTATGGCTCATAAATGGCCGGGCTTAAATGATGTTGTACCTATGAAACCCGCCCTTAGAAATAGGCGGGTTTTTTATTGATTTTGATTGGTTTAGATTTGTTTTAAATGTAGTCCTAGGATAATTACAATTTGTCTGATGAAGGGTAACACCCGAAAGCGCTAACATCTTTTTATCTGTTTTTTGGATTTTAACTTTGTTTTAATAAAGACTTTTCATACGACAGCAGTATCCTTCTGGAGGTTTTTTCCTTATTTGAATGCTCTGACTGTTTTCCTCTTGGTTGGATCTTGTCAGCACCAAGCATTTTGGACTTTTTTTAAATTATTGTTACTTATAACTATTCATAGGATCATACAATCATATGAGTTTAATAGGCTAATGGTTCCAGGGCCCTTACAAGCCTAGCCAAGTTCAACCTATGTTCCCGATGGTGTCTGGTTCAAGCAGACACTAAAATCATCAGCTATTTTCCCTGTCCAAGAGGGACACAGGTGGAACCCGCAGGGTGAACTTCTGGTTACCCATTCAGTCATCCAAATTGCACTTAAACAGGGCCAGGTCTTTGTTTAACATGAATGAGAAGTTTGGTCCAAAGGTGGAGTAACCTCTGTGAGACAAATCTGTCTCTCCAGCAAGTTCTGTTGATGTCACATACTTTGAGCGAGTGACCCGTGTGCCATTTCACTTGTGAATGTACATAATTTCCATCAAAGCTGGGTCATATTGCTCTATATGCAAGACACAGGTTACCTCTGAGCAGTCTGTATGACAAAGAGTAAAGTGACAATGATTGTAGTTGGTCCGCATAAGACAGATCTTGAAGACCATGCATTTTCTTCATTAGGAATCTTTGCGGTCTCTCCAGTTGCTGCAGGTGTTTGGAAAGGAACACACCAAAGGCAGTGGTGTACTTTATTATTGGCCTGATGAGGAAAGAGTACAGGGGGTTATAACCTATTTTTTTTCTGGAGGTAATGTCCTTACTTATGAGCAATAAAAAATGCCCTTTTTTCCATTGTGGAGACATGGTGATCAAAGTTAAAGTTGCTGTCAACCTGTGTGCTCAGATCTCTCACCAATGACTGTGTGCTTAGGGTATTGCTATTGATGTGGTAGTTTGCAGTAACATCACCCTTGCCGAAGGGGATGATAATTCATTTTTTGCATTAGGTTTAAGACCATGACTTTGGTACCAGTCATTAGTCTGCATAAGACCTTCATGCAGGATGTTGACATTGCTAGAAGTTTCACTGACCACTCCCAGTTTGCAGTCATCAGCAAACTTTGTCAGCCCTAGTCCTTTAGTTTTAGTCTGTACTTCAGTGAAGTAGATTCTGAAGAGTAAGGGTCCTAGAACCAATCCCTGTGGAACACCACTGGTTATAGATCTGCTGGAGAGGTGGAGTCCCCTATTTTGACCTTATGAGTTCTATCAGTGAGCCAGTTTGCAACCCACCTGACAATATGTGGGTTGATATCCAGCTGGGTGAGTTTATCAATGACGCCTGAGTGGGGGATTGTGTCCAAGGCCTTGGCTAAGTCGAGGTAGGCTGTATGCACAGATTTGCCCTCATCTAGGGCTTTAGTGACTGTCTCAAAGAAGTCCACCAAGTTTAACAGGTATGATCTCCCCTTGACAAAGCCAGACTGGGTGGGGTCGAGCATTTGGAGATTTCCTATATCTTTGTTAATAAGGTCCATGATGATTTATTCCATGGCCTTGCAGATCAGGCGGGTCAGGCTAATTGATCTATAGTTCCCAGGATGTTGTCTGGTCCCATACAGGCTGTGTTTTTGGGCTTGGAGAGGGCATTTAAGGCCTGTTCCTTTGGAGATACTATGTAGGGAACAGGTGTTTGGTAAGCTTTGGGATATATGTGGCAGGGACAGGGGAGTGAAGTTTTCAGTGAACCTGTCAGCCAGCAGATTTGCTATAACCATAGGTTCTATATATGTAGTAACACTAACTATGAGTTCAGCACAAATCTTTGCCTTACCTTTGAAGTTACAGATGTAACTAAAGAATGCCTCCTGGTTATCCTCACTTAGGGAAGCTAATTTGGATTCATAGTTAGCTTTGGAGGACTTCACTAGGGGTCCTATTTGCTTGTTTAAGTTGAGGACAGAGTGTCCAGTTTTGAGACCCCTCCTTCCTGCTGTTAGCAATTTATTTCTCCTATTGCATAGCCTATTAATGGCCGCTGTCCTCCAGTTAGGTTTATTTTTCCTTGAAGATCTTCCTTTGTTTCTATCAGGTATGGCAGAGTCAATGCAATTGTACAGGTGTTTACATATAGCATTGGTGTATAATTCAGCAGAATTATCTGCTCCATCAGTGGTGAGGATGGGCTATGAAGCTATGTATGCCATCATGTAAGAGGCTGTAATTCACCTTGGAGAAGTTTTTTAGTGTAGTCATTGCTAAGGGGGGGGGTCTTATGTTATAGTTGCTTCTAGCAGGACTGATTTATGGTCAGTTCTCACCAGGGATGGCCACACACTGGAGGTGGGAGCAGTGGTCTCCTGTGTTGGTGAGCACCAGGTCTAGGATGTCTGAGCCTTTTGTGGGTGTGTCAACCAGCTGGTCCAGGGCACTGGAGTTAATCAAGTCCAGGTAATTTTGGGCAAGTGAGTTACAACACATATAATGTACCCAGTCTATGGATGGGTAATTAAATTCACCCAAAACCAGGGGGTTGTTTGTATCTTGATTGACTCAAGTAGATCCAAGTAGGCTGAGTGGATGTCCTGATTCATGGAGGGGGTCCTATAGCTGCCAATGACCTGAAGAGGGGTCTTACCTACAGTCAATTGCACCTGAAGTAATTCAAGGGAATCATGCTGTTTAACCAATCAGGAAGTGTATTTATCTTTAATGACTATTGATACACCACTTCCTTTAATTGTCATGCCTTAAGTTTGTTGTCTGAACATGTAGAAGGAAATATAATCTGGTATAGCTGGGGTACTCTCCACAGTCTTAAACCAGGTCTCAGTGACTGCACAAATGCCAGGATCTTCCAGGGTGAGGATTCCTTCCAGTGAGTGCAGTTTCTGGTTTACACTCCTAGCATTTATTAGCATAACCTTCAGGTTGTTTTTAGAAGGTATTTTTACATCAGGAATTTTGTTCTTGTGACATTGCCTAAAAAGTCTATATGGGGAAGGCAAGAGCCTTAACCAGTAACCAAAATCCCAGGGGTTACAGATGAAGACCATATCTAGCAAAGTATCAAGGTCTGTTGACCATGACATACCAGGATGATATATACTGGATCCCCTTTGAATGACACCAGAAACTAAGCCAATTGTTGAAGTCAATCATTTTTGTTTGTATTTAGGTATTATCCTAGGCAAAGGTAAAATGCTGCTTAAGACTAGGGGCATACCTGCCTGAGACACATAATCCGATATATAGTCCAGTGAGGTATGTCTCAAGTCATTCATACCTGTATGCAGGGGCGGCCCATGCTATTGGACTGTCAGACTGCAGCCCCCTCAACTGTAAAATAAAGAAAAAGTAAAGAAATAAAAAGAAAATAAAAAGATAAAAAAATTTAAAATATTTCACGCATGCGCACTAGTCTGGACTGCTGCTGAGACAGTCTGGAGCATGCACAGAGTGTCTCAGCAGCAGTCCTGACTGAGAAACATGAAGAACTGAGCTCCCAGAAGTCTTTGCAGTTTTAAACTGCATAGACTGTCCTGGAACTCGCTGGGGTCGGACTGCAACATCAGCAGTCTAGTCGGCAGAAGATCTTGTGATCGGCAGTGTGTGTGTGTGTGTGAAAATGCCCCAGGTGCAATATACTGGTGGTTAGACTCATGGTGGTGTGGTAGAGAATATTTCAGGCTTGAACCCTGTACCTTGTATGCAGGTGTTAAAGACCTGAATTCCCTACACACCACCATTTGTAAAAAAATTGCAGATTTTTGCCTCATATTTGATCTGATCTGTTCCTCATAGTATCTGTGGTTTGTAAATATTGCAATGCTTGATATTTGATGGTGCAGTGGTAGCATTGTTGCCTCACAGCTGCAGGTTCTCAGGTTTGATTCTTGGCTGGGGTGCCTTATTTGTGGGGTTTGTATCCTTCTCCCTGTGTTTGTGTGGGTTTGCTCTTGTGTCCTCCCATGTTACAAAGACATGTCTGTATTATTTCTTCCTGGGCCTCTGCTGAAAATTGTTTTTTGTTCCAAGTCAGACTGTCCTGATTAACAAATGTTAAATAAAATTGACAGGCATTTGAATTTCAGACTTCAGGTTTCTGAATGTTTAATTTCTTGCATGTTTGATGGTGCAGTGGCAGTATTGTTGCCTCACAGCTATAGGTTTTTTGGTTTGATTCTTGGCTGGGTTGCCTTCTGTGTGGAGTCTGCATCTTATCCCTGTGTTTGTGTGGATTTGCTCTGGTGTCCTGCCATTTTACAAAGACAGTATTTCTCCCTGGGCCTCAGCTGAAAATTGTTTTTGTTCCGTCAGAAGTAACATTGACAGGCATTTGAATTTCAGACTTCATATTCTTCAGAAAATACATAGTAAAACAACTTTTTATTCTAGCAATAAATATATAGTAACAACCTTTTATTATAGCAATTTTCTAAGTTTATAAGATGACTATTTGAAATTTGTCCTTATTTTTGGGACTGTATTACCCTGTTATTGGCTTTGTCCAGGTTTTTTGTGCTAAGGTTGACAGCTATGACAAGAACTGAATTCAATGAATATGTTTGAGGGCTGTATTCCCTCATTACTGGGTTTGTCCAGGTATTTTGTGCTAAGAGGTTGACAGCTATGGTGAGAACTGAATTCATTAAATGATAGCCATTTAAGTTTCAGTCTTCCTCTCTTTCACAAAGCAGCTGATTTGGCATAGTGGTATGTTGCTCTGACTGTTTTGCACAGGGACCTTGGCAGTAAAATGTATGGTGGTAACACAGCATTTTTCTTTCACAAAGCAGGTGATATGGCATAGTGGTATGTTGTTCTGACTCTTTTGCACAGGGACCTTGGCAGTAAAATATATGGTGATAACACAGCATTTTATTCTAGCAGCTTTCCAAGATTATACAAGCAATGTTTAATGTGTCCCTGGTTTTTGCCCTTTTGACCCACCCCAATAAATTTGGCTTTTTCCAGATTTCTTGTGCTGCGAACTTGAGATGCAGTTGAGTATTGAATAGATTTTACAAGGAGCTGAGAGCTGCAGGGGAAGAGAAGTTTAGTGCTGATTATGCTAAGTCAACTCGCATTGTTAATAGCACAACAGGTTGTGTACATGCTTTTGATGCAGAAGGTTGTTGGTTCTACTCCCATAAGGGGTGAATGCTGCCGTACTGAAAGTTAAGATACTAACTATGAGCCTGTTATCAGTTTGCCATCCATTTCCTGTTGCAATATTACTAGCTTATTTTTAATGTAATTTAGGCAATTTATTCCTCAGGGGCATAAGACACTTTATTTTTCGATAAAACCATGAAATATAAGGGTGATTGCTAGCAGCAACCTCTTCATTACAGATTTATTTAACGTGGAATTATTTAGATTACTTTTTTACTACTTTAGAGATTGTGCATATTTACTGATAATGGTGGACTGTAGAATTGTGCATATTTACTGATAATAAGTTTGAATAGACTTTTATGATGGAATTGTTCTGAATTGGGCAGTTTTGTCATTGCTGCATGCGTTTTGTTTCATTGTTTACTGGAAAAATGTTCAAAGCAATAGGAAGGTGTATCAAAGAGCACATGTATGTTTCATATGCAAGGGGCCTATGATTTGAAAACAGCCCAGAATTAATCTTTATATGCCACGGGTAAAATGTATTTTCTTTGAATGTGGGTTTAAATGTTGTTTCAATGAATGTGAGTTTCAATGGCAGAGAAGTTTTAATGCCAAGTTTGTTTAGCAGATGTCTTAGTGTTTGTGCTGTAAAATGCAAAATAAAACTTTCAAATGAAGTTCAAATCATCATAGAAGTAAATCAGTATGCACATTAGTGTTTATGGTAAATGGAATGAAATAGCCAAGTAATGGATCATTGGAATGGCTGCAGGGGGAGGCTGCATTCGACCATGGTTTTGTGAGGGGGAAGGGCGGAAAACTTAGGCAGCCCCAGCTGAACCATACCTCCCAACTGTCCAGATTTTCAAAGAATGAATAGATTTTTTGCTTCTTATTTTTGGTTTGTTCCTCATAATATTTGTGGTTTTCTGTCAAATCATTTAGGAATTAAGTCACTAAATAATGACACACTGAGTTTCAGACTTCATAACCTTCAGAAAAATGCATGCTAAAGTAAGACCTGTTCTATCAACTGTCTCAGTTTATACAAGAGCAATTTTTAGTACTGTTTACATGTTCCCCCAATATATTTGTCCTTGTCCAGCTTTATTGCATTAACAAGTTGAGAGGTACATGCAAATAAATTGCTTTATAGAATTAGGCATAGCCAAACCTCTCAACTGTCCCTGATCTTGGCTCAAAATGTTGCTCTTCCTCTAATGATCCTTCCGCAAAATAGCAATTTTGGAAGAAAACATGGAGGGTTTATAATTAAGAAATAACTGTAATAATCAGTTAGATTACTTTTATTTCAGAAATGCATGTAGATTCTTTTATTTTGTAAGCTGCTCAAGTTAGCAGTACTAATATTAAAGTGTCCCTTCTTTGACGGGTTCCCAGCTGTATTGTGTTGCTATTTTATATTTTTACATAACAGTTTTGGTCCATTTTTCATAAAATTGTGTTTTTTTTGGCAAATCAGTGACACATCATTAAACACTGAAGTTAGAAAATAATGACAGACATTTGAGTTTCAGATTTCATACCATTCAGAAAATTCATACTAATGCAAGACCTCTATTATCTTTCTAAGTTTATAAGAGCAATATTTTAAAAATTGTCCTTATTTTTGGGCCTTTGTCCCATTTCTTTGCATGGCTTTGTCCATATTTCTTGCTCTGAGGTTGAGATGTATGACAAATGTGTCAGGGCCATCACAAGTCAGCCAGAGACATTTCAAACTGTGACATACTTGTTGCACCCCACTCCCCCATGTAGTGACTCTGGATGTGTCGAAGCAAGGCAAGGAGTAGTTATGCAGTATAAATGTGCAGAGTATCCCCCCTATCCAAGGTAGACACAAGTACTAGAGTGGCTTTTCATCTGTCCTTGATTTTTACAGAATGGTCTGGTTTCTGTCATATTTTTTGTACTGTTGATTTATGCTTATTACTCAAAGTGCCTGTTGCTCTGTGTTTAAGTAGCAATACTTTAATGACCATCAGGTAAGGTTGGCTGAGATTGCAAGATGCAAGTAAGCTTTAATAAGCATACTGTTAAAGAATTGCCAACATTGAAAGCCTTTCTGTTGCCATGTAGAGAATACTTAAATAGATAATGTATAAGCCTTGGGTATTGAAATGCATATGCCAGTATTTGTAATACAGGACAGGATTACATTATTTTAAGAGTCTCATTACACTTGGAGACTTCCAGTCATCTCTGCAGGCTTTACCCATAAACAGAATGCCAATCGTGTGGTCCATAACCTGTACAGTAATCCTTTTAAGCAATGTATCTTGAGCTTATTTCTTGTTTGTTTTTCATTTTTTACTTTATGTTTTCCCCATGAAACAAGTAGATGTCAGGCAGCAGGTCTTTTTTTGGATAAGGAACATTTTTACAAGTGGGGGCATCAGAGATTTCTACTTTCAGCATGTTACTTGGTACTTTAATAAAGCTGAGTATAAATTATAATTAGAACTGCAGTGCAAGAAGTGGTTTGAGTTGAGTGCTGCTTGTTTTTCTTATACTTGATTTTGACTGGCATTCCATTAATGTATTTAAAAAAAAGTAATTAATTTTTTCATGCCTCACAACCTTTTTTGTTTCCATCTAGATATTAAGCTGTCATGCAGCCAATGCATTGAAATATTTTTAATCTTCTACACTTCATTTTGTCTTGATTGGACTCTCATAATGACGGTTTGGCACCCAGGGCAGTAGATTTAGTTTTTGTGGTTTTGAGCATAGCTCCTCCCCTTTCTGGCTGGCCGCACCCCTTCCCATTGACCCCACCCATTCAGCTGTCTCCTGCAGCCCCACTTTGATTTGAAGTCACCAACCGCCACTGCCTGTATGGGCTATGACAGGCTCATAATGGTGACTGTTTTTGAGAGACTTAAGTGCATATGTGATGTGGCAGATCCTGGCACCTGACAGGCGGCTGACCATGACCTTTTCCTTATCCAACCTAGTGAGAAGGAGAGTCTGTGTGTCTCACAACTGAGTTGCCTATGACTAAGATGTTTGTTTTTGTGTTATTCCTTAAGATCTTGACTGGTAAGACTATTGTTATTATACTGTGGAACTTCCCTTCCTGGACGTGTGCTGAAAGCAACAGTAAGCTCAATTAGACTGCTCTTGTCAAAAATGCAAATAAAAAAGCAAAGAAACAAAAAACAAATGGACAAATTAATTAATGATTATTTCATCTTTCATTTGTATTCAAACAAATGAAGTCCACCTGCCAAGACTGATATGTTGTAGATGAACTATGCTAAAACGTTTTCAGAAAAATTATTTATTACATATTTTATTTTATTTTTATACCATTCTTGTTACTTGTTCACAATCAAATGACGCATGCAATGACAGCAGCTTATTTTGATGTTTCCCTCTGTTTAAATTATTCCACTTAAACTTTTCAACCTCAGACTATTTACTTCATTTCTGCCTGAGACATAGAGACCAGTTTCTGACATTCCCCTAAACAAGGGCATAAACCCTTACTTTCCACATACCCCTCTTACTCAACAGTTATACTTCCATAGCACCACATACAAATTCCTCAAACCAATACCATCAGTTCCCTCCAAAAGTAAAATAATCAGTAGAATTACTCCAAATAGTCACACCCACTCAAATTAACTACCCAAGACTCTCTCTCAAATTCTCCTACTCCTTGCCCCCTATAAATATCATATTACATCTCTACAACCAACCCAGTAACCTCTTAACATTTTCAAATCCTAATTTACAATAAAGATAACACTGATGTTAAATAAGATGCCCCTAACTCAGTTTATTTTACTATTCCTCTTCCCTGTACTAGCCTTCAGCTCCGATTATCAAATCCATCTCCTTCAAATACATTGGAGTTCAATAAATCATCGCAAAGTATATCAACATCTACCCAGCATGCTTTTCTCCATAACACTCCATCTCTACAAACAAACAAAATCTGATTTATTTAACTGTAAAATTCTGAAAACTAAGTATACAAATTAACGATTAAATATCAAACAAAGACCAAAATAAAACTAGCCACACTCTTCCCTCTGTAAAACATCAGTTGAAAAAAATTAGCAGAAATATTCACCCCAACCCAGGTCTCACTCTTCATAAAACCATCACTTCCATCCCCAAAATTACCTTTCACCTAACACTGCTCAATAAATAAACAACCCAAACTCACCTTACTAAATATGAACCTAAGAAGTACCTGCAGTTAAATCCTTGACATACATGCCAAACCTTGCCACATACACTCACTTACAAATGCCTTCTACCAGCACCTGCAGGACTGCATGGATAATCCAAATCAAACAAAACAAAGAGACTTTGTGTACCAAGGCATCAGTCTGGTGGACCCAGCCACCCCAAAAATAACACAAAAGGAGGAAGCTAGGAAAGCTACTAAAAAAAGAAAAAAAATAAAGAAGTAGGATCACTATAAGTAAAAACTAAGAGTAAAAATAAAAAAGCATCAAATAAATCATCAAGAAAAATGAGAAAAGACTCAAAAGACAAAGACTCAAATGAGCCTTTTAGCTATAAAGAAAACCTGAGGAACCTAACCTCTACAGTTCATCCAGATATCAGAATGACTGAGATTAATGAGATTACTGATCACATACTGGCATACAGGTTCCAGGTTTCGTGCAAATCTCCCCCTAAAGAAACCTCCCCCCTCCCCAAAAGGAGATATACCCCAAAGCGGTTGCAACCCCCAAACATCTACTCCAAAAGCAAAAACTCAAAACTCCTCCAAAGCAAAAAACACAGGGCTGTATGTGCTGTGTGGCTCCTGACTGTGTAACACGAACCCCACAGCTAGAGGAATGTTAGCCTTACTTCTTACCTTTAATCATGCACTGGCGGAGTGGATGACTGCACGCCCCAGGCCATTCTCACTGCGGCCACGCCACCGGACAATGTGGAAATTACCAACCACCGAACATACAAGCCTTGCAAAACCCATGATGTTATCAAAGCTAATGGATAAAGAAATAAAGAGGGAAATAAATAACCACATAGGAATTCCAGTTTGGCGGCTTTGTGTCCAGTTTGGATTTGTCAAAAGTTGGTTGGTTGGACTTAAAGCCAAAGCCACCAAAAGGGAGTCACAGGAGCCACAGTCCACCCAGCTCATCCCTCCTACATGAAGGCCTTCATACCCTTGATACAATACTTATCATTGAAATTATGACAATATCAAACTTAACCCATACAACACTTACATCACAGACAGGGTTCTGTTGCACAGAACCCACAGGGTTGCAGGTCAGCTCTGACCATGTCAGACAGACTTGCCAGTCACAACCAGTGTAGGTTTAAACTCTCCAGTCCTGGCCACTTTGTTTGGCAGCATCTGTTTTCGACAAGCAAATGAACACAGGAAGACAAGGTTTGACAAATGAAAACAACTGTATGCAAAATATGGACACAAAGGACAATACACATTCCACAGAGTACCAGAGCCATGTCCTATCACTGAAGCCAATAAATGAAGTAAAAGAGCCATGGGAAAATTGGTAGCCACAATTTCGAAAACAAGGACCCCCAAAAATGCAAAGTTAATGAGCTACAATCCACTGAGCATAGAAAAGGTCATGGACCTGGGTTATCAGGTTGATAGGGTAGAGTAGTCTTGTAGTCCCATCACCCAGGAGAGCTAAAGTTGTTTTTTATTGTCCCATGTGCCTACATCCATCACCTTCATTCAGATCCTGATCTCATCACTCATCAGACTCATCTCATCACCCATTAGAATGTCTCTTGAGTACCAATGAGCAGCTGGAATGCAGCTCTGAATCCTGACCGAGCAGCCATTCAGGAGGAACAGCCAAAAGTACCTCAAAAAACTGAAAGAACTGCAAACACATGTGTCTCAAAATGTCGTCTGAAAGAACTCCAGCTCAGTGGGGTACCTAAGCAGTCGATATATAGGACCTTCCAGATTTGATTAAGGCCATGTCAGTCAAACCAAAAACGATGATTATGCACACATAAAATCTATATCGTTACTGGCCAGAGGGGCAAGGGATCCAAACCCTCTGGAGACGTGGATTAATACCACGCTACTGGTGGAATAGGGAGGGTCACCCAACTTGTTCTATGTGAAAACCTAAAAATGCCGAGATATCTGATACAGAGCACCTTCACAGAGAGAAATCTCAGTAGAGGCATTGCAAAGCACATATCGATCCCAACAGAACCCAAGCCAGGGATATCCTCAGTTCCTACACTCAACAGTAGAAGCAACATCCCAACTATAGTTCAAAGGGGTGGCCCTAAGAACCAAAGCCACTGTGATGTAGTCATAGCTACTGAATCCTTATTAAAAAAGAAATAAAGAATAATGAGATCACCCCTCCCCGGATAAAATATACTCAGTCATGGCAGACAAAACAAGCACGTAGGTGGTGTTGAAATCATCTATAAAAATTCCCAAACCAACAGCTTACTCACACAGGAATCAAATGGAGAGATGATAAATCAGCAATCAAAGGAGAGTAGTATTGCTGGAACTGAATTCATCCTCAAGTCTTGGTGAGTGCCTTCATAAGGTAGACTCCGTAAAGCAGGAAATGTGTGCAAATGTACAAATAATGGGGGATAAATCCCTCAAAAGGGACACAATACACACTTCCCACTAAACATAGAAAATTGTTAGAAAACCGAAATTACCGAAAGGTATAAATCTAAAAGCAAATGTATCCCAATATTCCCTGACAGAAGTGCATGTGGACAAAGGCACAAATAATGGGAGGGCAATAAACTAGAGACACAGCTGAAAAAGTGCCCTCACACACTTAGAATGTTGATAGAAAACAGGGTATGTATTAGTAGAAGTCCCTGAAGGATAGAAGGCTGAAAGCCAAATGAATGCCATTATTTCACGATTGCCGTCCTCAATGAGTTGTCAGAACACCACAAGACTCACTTATATAACATAATAATATAACAATAATATATATATTTTTTTCTAGGTTAAGGAAGGTTTAAGAGTAGCTATGTGGGTGTGCGCATTATGGTCCTCTGCTTACCATAGCTTAAACATCCCATAGGAGATAAATGCAAATGTACAGGTGAACTTTCCAAGCTGAGACAGTGTAGTACTTAGATTCCTTGACTTATATACAGGCATTCATGGTTCGAGTAACAAGACAAGCATCTTATTTTTCTATGGGAGAGTAGTGTTAAAATTATTTTTGTAAACTTAAATTATGTAGCAACTGTTTTTTGTCAACCAGGGTAGTGCAGCAGGTCCAAAAGTGAGATGTCAGTCTAGAAAAGATATGAAACCCCCATATAAACACAAATTCCCCAGCATAGTCACACAAGAAGATAAGTTAATGAAAGCACATAGGGGGATGTCATGGAAGGTAAACATAAAATTATAATATGCCAGTAATGAATCAATCCCACAATCCTGATACTCTATAAAATTAAATCTGAGCAATGCTAAGTAGTGCTCAACTGTGCTAAGCTGGTGTAAGCATTGCTTATATGTAAATGCTAAGCAATAAGTAGCCCTGCTAAGTGGATTTGTGCATTGGTAAGCAGTGCTCAACATCTAACCCTTTAAGCACTACCAACCTTAGCTAAGTGGGTTTGTGTGCTGCTTAGCTTAGCTCAGCATATTCAAAAGGGTTCAATGATGGTAAAGGGTGGGAATTTGCCCTATTTAAACCTCGCAGGTGGGAATACAGCCATAACCATTTGTAGCTCATCTTTGCAGGCACTCTGGCTGGTGTAGGAGAGGGATCACCCTTTCAGGCACATGACTGGGAAATTCAGGAATCTAGGTTCATGGTTGGACTCCTAGTAAAAGAGCATGAGGAGAGACTGCTGCTGGGGCAGTACTAGGGCTCACAATACAAAGCGGTGGCCTGGGACTGTCTCACACGTGATCTCACCAGTGCTACTGGCATTCCTCAAACTGGTGAGCAGGTCCAGCACCATTTTGCTGACCTCAAGCATAGGAAGAGGGAGCTCTTGGACTAGTGGACCCAAGACACATGGAGACTGAATGTCCTAGAAGTGTGTAAGTATCAGTATCAATTAGTAGTTGCCAAAGTCCAGCCTGTGTATCTGATCGATAACTATGCATAAATGTTTCTTTATCTCCTGTACAGCTGCAGATGAGAGGGCTGCAAACATAGATGCCCATGCCAGCAGGTTGCTAAGGCTGTGCTGGGAGGCTGTGAGTACAAATCTAGCTTGCAGTATTCAGTGCAAATAAATAGAAAGGAGTAGAATGTCAACTGTAAGTAGGTTAAAATGTATACTGTGTGTAATGAATAAATGAGCCATTAGCAGAGTAATAGTGATGTACACAATATCTATCAATAAAAGTATCAGTACCCTTCAATAAAACTAAAAACCCCAGACTGTTGTGTTTACTTTGGTATGTGGTGGTATAAATCTAAATGTGTACATGTTCTGCACAGCAACTATGGCTCTTACAGCATGAATTAACTGAGGCTCATCTGATTTAGATTGTGGAGCTGTAAAACAGGAGATTGACTATATGAAATGTTCCATGCACCAAGATCTGATCCCTGAATAGTCATATGTAAACTAGTATACTGTATCCCCTACATCAGTGCTTGTTGTTAACCATTGGTTTCCAGATTGTAATATGTCAAATGATTAATACACAGTACAAGGACTATCTGCTATGCATGAATGTCAAAATTACAAGGTCAGGTTATCCAACCAAGAGAGTATTAGGCAGAAAACAGTCACGCAATAAACATCAATTCGTCAAGAGCTCATTGTAACAAAACACAGTCTTGTCGTACCTTTTTGCAGAAACAAGCATGGTTCAAATCCTAGTAGTGGTAGTCAGCTGCATGCATAATTTCCCCCAAGAATATGTCAATATCTGTAGAAACAGATAGGTAGTGTTAATAGAAATATCCTCCACATGTCTGCCAGGTAAGGAAATGTTTCTATTAGCTGTATGAAGGTTGTATTAATACACTGTGTACAACACTTCCACTGTCCAACCCCAAGGCTGCAAATGACAGCAAGATAAGTACATACACCAAGTGGTTTCTTCTGATAAATGTCCCTCAAGGGTACCGCTGTCATGGCTAGTGGTCACCGCTGCCAATACCCAGGGTAACAAAAATCCAAGTGGAGTATGGCAGTAACACACACATACACAGACACACACACATATACACACACACACACACACACACACACACACACACACACACACACACACACACACACACACACACACCATGAGTGCAGGGCACCCTTGTCAGTGTCACATATGTAACCTTGAATATGTGATTATGTGTAGAAACAGTCAGGTAGAGTTAACAAATATTTTCTGCACAGGTCTGCCAGGTAAGGAAATGTTTCTGTTATCTGTAAGAAGGCTATATAATACACTGTGTACAACACTTCCAATGTTCTATTGTTCTACAAATATTGAATCATTTGATTATTAACGTTCCCCCTTCAAATACCATCATTGGTGGCCTGTTGCTATCAGTGTAACTTGCATGTCATTATAATTCCTACTGTGGTTCCATATATGCATGTTTTCTGTTTGCTATGCAACTGTTTCAAATCTGTTTTATGGGGTCAGTTGGAACACCCATGCATGCTGTTATAACTAATCTTGAAATGTGTTGTTCACGACTAACCAACACGTTTTGTAAAACCTCAACACCATAGCATGTCTGGGAAGGCAGATCCCAGCAGATCTGCCTGTCCCACCTCATCTGGCCATGTCACCAGGACTCAGCATGTCTGAGACCCAATCTGGGACCTCCTCATCTTCTGGTCCTGCACCACCTTTGGGTGGAACTGCCTCAGGGAATGGGGCCCATCACCCCCTGGGAGCGGGCTTGAACAGGAAACTGTCACCCGTTGCCAGTTCTGGGGTTTGGTGAATAGCGCCATCAAAAAGGAGTTTGGTGGACAGCTACACCAGATTGAGGGCTGCCTGATACATCTTGATGGTCAGCCTGCCCCTCCTTTCCAGCCCACAGCACAGCCACCTTTGGGGCCATGAAGGTGCAGTGGTGCCTGGCCATGTGTGGGGACCTCAGTCCCACTGTATCCATTTAGGGGCACATGGGTGTCTTATTCCCAACCACCCTCACTGTCCAAGGTGTTTACCCCCACATGTGTCATATACCACCCCTGTCTGCTGTCTTGTCTATCTTCCTACCCGACTTACCTCCCCAAATATACCTATTATTCTTCCTCAACATCCCACTCTAACCTTAAAAAAGGGCATCTGTTCCCCCCTAAAAAAATTATTCCCCATACATAGCTGTCCATTTTGCTCATGTGTCCACTGGACACAAGTAATCTGGTACAATTGACTTGACAACACATTCTCTCAGGGGTTTGACTGTCCAAATTCACCTCCAAATTCTATAGAAATTCACAGCTGTTGCTGTAGAAGAAATGGACAGCAATGGACCTTTCCTACACCCATCCTGCACATCTCTAGCTACCTTTCATACTGTACTTCCCTCTGCATGCCCCTTTTGTCAACACTTTCCTATCACCCATTTTCTTTTCTTTTAAAAAAATTAGCGCGGGGGTAAGCGGGAATAAGCAGTTCTAAGTGAAGCTAAATCTGATTAACCATGTGTTGGTATTGCTTAGTGTCGCAAACCTGCTTACAACTGCTTAAAAGTGCCTTAATCACTCTGTATCCATCAGACCTTGTTCTGCTCAGCAACAAAATACCCAACGCTGCCAAGTCTCAAACCTGGGCTGCTGTGCTCTACAATCACAGCAACATTCCACTACACCATCTGAGATGTGCAAATGTGTAATGCTTTAACAAACATATCATGCATTCTGGTCATTTAACATTAATTAAAAAAAAATCAGTCCCAAATCTTGAACCCATTACCATGTACACTACAGTCAGAGCAATGTACTACTACACTAGCTGAGCTGTAGGAATTAATGTTGCTTTTTCAAACATATCATTCAAAAGATGCATACAACATTAGGGGGAAAGCTCTGTGGAATCATTCATGTGTTGTTTATAGACAAATACACGTACACACAAATGTATAGTTCCCCACAGAATGTATAGGCACATGACTCATATCTATGGCTGCTTCCTTGTTACATGTCTTGGGGTCTATGACATCACTGGGATGGTAGCTGGAATGAAGGCAATAAATAATGATACTACATACTTCTGAACCTCTTAGTGCATGACATCTGGACAAAGACTGACATAATTAGTGGACAGAGGCCCAAACACAAGGGTATATTGTACATATTGCTGTTATAAATTTAGACAGTTGCTGGTGTTACTGGCTTTGTTGTAACATATATTTTCTGAGTGATATGAAGTCAGTAAAACCAATGGATGTTCCCATTTACTGACTGCATTCCTCAGAGTATTCTACTGATTAGCCAAGGACAACAACTGCCTGGGGAATAGACCAAACATATGACCCACGCATCTGGACAGTGTCTAGGCCTCAGGACAGTGTAGACATATGATTGCAGTCATGTAACAGAATGGAAATCTCCTGACAGCTGTGAAACATGTCACCCAGCACCTTATAAAGCATAGTAAGACCAACACGACACTCCCCCATATCAGCTATGGGCAATTACCCATGTATATTCAAATATAGCATGCACTACAGGGATGGAACTGTAGAGAAAGGCAGATGGTGGTGCAAAAATGTCCACTCAAAAGTATTTGCACCACAGTCACAGCAACATACCAGTACCGAAAATGAACTCTAGAGTAGAACGACCGTCTGAACAAACATATTCTGATTGCCAGTCACACACTACATCAACATATACTGGCCAAAATCACAGTGTACTGGAAATCCTGAGGTGTTAAAGGACATTTCACAGAGTGCCTTTACAAGCATACAGACCTGATAGACTGCCAGCAGCCATAGCAGCATGTACAGTCAGATAGGTAAAGGATGTATGACACTCACATCTGCTACTCTCCCTACCTAGCCCAACAAACATCTACACACAACACTGCTAAACAGTCTTGGCAGTCTGTTCACAATGAGCAAACATATATAACTGTCATATGTGCAGATTTCCACAGAATTTCCAGGGTGTGGAACCATAATCCTGACCACTGCCACATACCACAGCCAGGAGTCTGCTAGGTCACTGAGATGAAAACTGGAGTGCAGTCGGTAATTAATGATATTCCATACCTCTGCACCTCGTAGTGCAGGACATCTATGCATGACATACGTGGGGGACAGGGGGACAGAAAGAGGGACATATCACACATAATGGTGTTATAAACTGAAAGAGTAGCTGGTGTTACACATGTTGTTGTAACATAACATCCCTGAAGGATATGATGTCTGGAACACCAATGGATGTCAACAGTTATTGACTATAATCCTCACATTATCCTACCAACCCCACAAAAACAGACGTTGTTCAAGGAACAGACCAACATAACAGGCAAACCTCTGCCCAGTTTGTGGACAACATGCCAGTTGAGAGGTATGTCAGAGGCATAACACTGTCAGATGTCAAGTCACTCAGTAAATGCATGTCCAGATGAACCCTGTCAATCTAGCAACCCTCCATATGTATAACAGCACTAATGATATACAATCTGTACCGAATTCTGAAGATTTGTCCCCATGCTGTTGGGCTGTCTCCACATGTCCTGTCCTGTGAGGTATTCTCACCTACTGTCTGTGAAACTGTAGCCCCACACCTCCGTAATGTCCCATGTCCCCCCATACAGGCAAGGAAAAAGGGCATGGCCCACATGAAGGACGTCCCATATGTTGGAACTAGTAGCAGTATCCAGACTCACACCACAATACTATGTGGGCATGCTACATAGCTGTATGCCTTCAGCAATACCTGACAGGACAACATTAACCCCTCAAGGTAGGCTGAATGCCTGTGGTGGACAGCAGCAATACACAACTACCATCATAGGTGGAAATAATTTCAGGATGGGCCAAAAAGGAACAGGTGCCTCATTGGAGGCCATGTCACCTTGTTCTGCACAAGCAAATAAGGTCACAGGTGATGTAACCTAAGGCTGTCTTTGAGTGCAAACTGGATGCATCCACCAAGACCAGTCACTAGGCCTTCCAGATATGTGTCTGCAATTCCAGAGGCAACACACATATCTACTCTGTAGTGGTGGTCAATAACACCACATATGCATATGCCATAGATATAGGCAACTGGCTGCAGACAGGTGATGTGTAAACATCACCCCCCTACCCCCCATAGATGTGAATGTACAACACCTGACCCCTACCCTCATGATCAGGAAGCAAGTCTGTAATGCCCTCTCAAAGGCAACACACAGAGGTCTCCATAGGCCTGATACTATTCCTGGCTGCATCCTACATGAACACAGGCATAGGCTCTCAGACCCATACTGCAGTGTAGTCAACCACAGCCTGAACACCAGTGTCATCCCATCTGCACAAAGGACAGACAGAAGTTGATAGAAAACAGGTTATGCATTAGCATTAATGTTCTGAAGGATACAAGTCTGAAACTGAAATGCATGCCATTATGTCATGACAGCAGTCCTCAACGACATGGCTGAAAACCTCAATACTCTCCATTTAATATAACAATATAATATCAACATCCAATAGGAGATAAAAAAATATAGATCAAATCCCCAAACCAAGATAGTGTAGAGGTTACAGTCCCCGCTTTGCATGCAGGCATACACGGTTTGAGTACTACAATAGGCAATTCAATTTTACATGGGAAAGCAGTGTTAAAAGTACTATTTTAATATTAAAATATGTGGTAAGTTATTTTTGTCATCCACAGTAGAGTAGTTGGTGTAAAATAGAAATGTGAGGGCATGTAACATGTGAAACCACCCATGCATACACATGTCCCATACAGTATAGTTACACCGTTTGCTACTTTCATGAAAGCACATAGAGACATGTCATGTAATGGAAATCATATACACTTAATAAGTGAAGTAATTAGTGTGATATTTTATAAGAATGGACTGTGAGCAATGCTTAGCAGGTTTAAGCATTGCTCAAACATGAAGGCTAAGCAGAAGGTAGCTCAGCTAAGCAGATTTGTGCACTGGTAAGCGTTGCTAAGTGAAACCTACATGGTTTAAGTGCCTAATAGTTTAACCATGTGGTGGTATCACTTAGTGTCATGCAAACCCATTACAACTGCTTAAAACTCCCTTAATCACTCTGTCTGCATCAGCCTCTGTTCTGCCCAGCAACAAAATAAACAGCCCTTACAGGTCTTGAACCAAGGACTCTGTACACCATAGTCACAGCATTTTACCACTAAACCATCTGAGCTGTAGGAGTTTCTGCTGTTTTTCAAACATATCAATAGGGAAGAAACATTGTGGAATCACTAATGATTGGTATTTATGAATATATATATATATATATATATATATATATATATATATATATATATAATAAAACGTACATATATATATATATAGATAGTATGGAGATACATATATATGTATAACAATATATAGATATATTACCAATAAAGACTGAGGTATATATATATATATATATATATATATATATATATATATATATATATATATATATATATATATATATATACATACATGTATGGGGTTGCAGATATATGCAAGGGAACGTGCGAAAAAGAACAAAACAAATATACATAAATAAATACATATATATATATATATATATATATATATATTCATTTTTCCATAACATGCAGTGCTGTCATTCCTCAGAACTTCTTAGAATAAGGGGTCTGGACCAAGCCAAACAATGTGGGGGCAAGGATATGGAAATAGGGACACATTGGAATTAATTGGGTAGATAAACTGAGGACATTGCTGTAGTAACACTGTCTGTCCTAACATATGTTGAGTGCAATATCAGATGTCAGAGAAATCAATTGCCTGTCATTATGTAGTGAGTCCCTTCCACACATCATCCCACTGAATTGTCAGAAATACATACCTGTCATGGAGACGAGACCAAATATATGACCCAGACAACTTTACATCCTATGAACACCTGGAGAGTTGAGAACAATGAATGCAGCTATGTAACATTAAGGAAACTACACTAAGCTGACAAGCATGTCACCAAGCACCATCCAAAATACAGTCAGGACAACACCACACTACTCCAATGCAGCTCTGAGGAATTACACATGCAATAGCTAATACAGCATGCACTGCAAGGATGTAACTGTACTGAAAAAAAGATACTAGTGTGAAAGTGCATACGCACTCCCAATGTCACGACAGTTTCAGCAACATACCATTAAGCCTAACAAACACTACAGTATAATGACTGTGTGGACAGATATATCTTGAATTATAGTCACACAATACCCCTAAATATATTGTCCCAGGTCACAGTGTAGCCATACTTGTGTGGTGGTATGGGGCATGTGTCAGAATGCTCATACTAACATGTACTGCTGATAAATCACTGGTAACTGGAGCAGCATGCACAGTTGGATACAAAAGGACACATGCCACTCACATCTGCCCTCCCCACCCTACACAGGCCAACTAATAATTAAACTATATACTGCCACAAATTGTTGATAGTTCCACAGGTTGTCTAGCCTTTTTACTCATATTTATGGCCCCTACCCAAGAACATGTGAGGGATTCCACAACATCACTGGGACGATATCAGGATTGACAGCACTAAATAATGATAGACCATACCTATCCACCTCATAGTGCATGACATATGGACAAAGCCTCAGAGAATAGGGGTACAGTGGCCCAGAAACAGGGGCATATGTACAACAGTGCTGTTATAAACTGCAAAAGCCATTTGCAATGAGGGGTATGGCAGTGTGGTAACACATCGAGTGTGTCATAGCTGAGGTACAGCTGTACAAAATTACCAGGTCTGTATAACAGTTATTCCATGTGCCACATAGTGTATAGGGCTGAGGGGTGTATACAGGTAAGTGTATGGTAGTAGATATCATCAGCTCTTGTAAAGAGGACAATGGGAAGTGTATTGGATGTAACACACCTCGGATTATTGAATTCCCCACCCCCAGAGCATATTGTGTTGACCAAACACACAGAGAATACTGTTCACACACACACACACACACACACACACACACACACACACACACACACACACACACACACACATACTCACATTTGCCAAGATTCAGATTGGTACCCCTACATATGTAGTTATTGGTACTATTGTGTTATGCAGTTACTGCAAGCACCAAGAAGCCTATAGAGTGAAAAGTGTCACAAGGTACATTTCAAGTGTATAACATCTCCAGCCCTTGCAAAGTATGGCAGTGGGAGGTGTAGTGGGCAAAAAGGGCATCAAAATACATTCACCTACAACTTTACATACTCACAAACACTTTTATACACAGCCATGCACACGCACATTTGCCAGTACTGAGATAGATAAGGTCATGTGTTCATAGGTGTGTTCCAGGCTAATAGCCATGGAGCCATTGCAAGCCTAGTCCATGGGAGTGCCCTGGCATCATACCACCTGACATTTGTCCACAGTGTGTCTATCAACTATTGCCACTTGAATGATCCCCATGGTGACAGATAAATTCCCCATTCCCTCATCCAGATTTCTCATGAAGAGGGCCAGTGAGGTGCTCTGACTGATATGCATATGACATATAGTCCATAATATGGCTAGTCTCTGGGTTATGGGCCTGTCCCCAGCATGTTCTGTTGATTGTGGTAATGAGGTTGTGGTCTCCGTGGCATGTGGTGCAGACGGATTGGGATTTCATTAGATGTAGGATTCCTAACAGGGCTGGGCAGACATGGCTTTGACAGTCAAGCAGAGATCACATGTAAATAGCCAAGATGTGATGAGAATACTTGAAGGTATTCAACTCTGTCCATATAGTATAGCTGTTTAAGGCCTAGGGTCTGATTTGTGAGGTACCTTTGCACCCTCACCAGTTGTTGCAGGTGTCTAGTGAGGTGCATGGCAAATAGGCCATTGTACGTGATGTTTGGCCTAATGAGGGAAGAGTAGAAGGAGACATTGACTTCTTCCTTCCTGGATACAACACCCTTAGTTGTGAGATGTGTGGACTTTCTGTGGTGGTCATAAGAGAGGTCGCTGACAACCTGTATTCCCAGACCTCTTATAATGACTTCTGTGTCAAGTGGGCTACCAGTGATGTAGTAATTCATGGAATCTATGTTGATCCCAGAGGGGATGACAAAACATTTCTTGCCATTGAATCTAAGGCCAGTTTTCGGACAACAGTCATAAGTCTCAGTGTTGACTGTATGAAGGATGTCAACATAATTTGGGGATGTAAACCCCCACCTTGCAATTATCTGCAAACATTGTCAGCCAGAGTCCCTTTGTGTTGGGCTGGATATCAGAGGCATACATACCACACATGGGGGGAACTAGGACCAGGCCCTGTGGTACTCCACTTGTGACTGGTCAGCAGTCTAACATGGAGTCTACTGCCTTCACACTGTGGGTTCCATACATGAACCAGTTTGCAACCCTCCTAGTGAAATAGAGGTTGATGCCTAGCTGAGTGTGTTTGTCTTTGATTCCTGAGTGGGGAATGGTATCAGAGGATTAGAAGCCCCACCTATCTTGTTTTTGTTACTATACTGTTGCATAGTTATTTCACATAGCATACAGCTGATAGGGCTGCAGAGTGTTTACAGCTACCTCTACAGTGGTTGACAAGAGTGGGCCCTCTACAATGGACATTGGGATGTGTATGGGGTGGACCACACTAAAAGACTGGAAAACCTGCCCCCCTATTGGATATGGTTCACAACAACAACACAGACACACACACACACACACACACTCACACACACACACACACACACACACACACACGCACACACGCACACGCACACACGCACACACACACACGCACACACACACACACGCACACACACACACACACACACACACACACACACACACACACACACACACACACACACACACACACCACACACACTTGCCAGGACTGAGATTCAAACCCCTGCCTATCTAGTTATTACTACTACAGTGTTATGCATTCATCACACATGCCATGGAGCTTACAGAGTGAAGGGCATACAAAGTCACTTCTAAGGTGAGGGACATCAGCAGCCTTTGTAAAGTATGGCAATTAGAGATGAACTGGTTGTGGATGGCCAACAAATACTGTAACCTACAGATATACACACATACAAACAAAAATACACTCACACACACATTTGCTAAGAACCCCTACTTAACTAGTTTGTTGTACTATAGTTGTAGGCAGTTACAAGTGCCACAGAGCTTATAGGGATGACTGCTGCCCAAAGGTATCTGTAAAGTTGACTGACATCAGCAGGACTGCTAAAATAGAGTGACGGGAAGTGTACAGGGTGGTACACAACTCAAAATGGTAAAACCCACTCAGGATATGATTCTCACGCACAAATACACTTACTTGCCAGTACTGAAATTAGAGCCCCTACATATCTACTGATTTGTACTATAGTGTTACACAGTTATTGTATGTGCTATGGAGCTTATTCGGCTGAAAAATTACCAAAGGTACTGATAAGGGGAATGACATCAGCAGGACTGATAAAGTGGGGCACTGGCTGGGGAAATTTATCACAATACTGCTTTTTGCACACATACACTTATACACCCACACACACATTTACCGAATCTGGGATTAAAACCCCTGCCTGGCTAGTGATTTGGACTATAGTGTGATGCAGTTATCGCATGTACTACAGATCTTACTGGACTGACAACTGGCCAAAGGTGCTGATAAGGGGAATGAGATCAGCAGGACTGATAAAGTGGGGCACTGGGAAGTGTTGTGGGTGGGAATGGCCTAAAACTGTTTCACCTACAAACAAAGAAACAAACACACACACACACACACACACACACACACACACACACACACACACACACACACACACACACACACACACACACACACACACACACACACTCCCACACTCTCTCACACACACAGTTGCCAGTATTGGGGTTAGAACCCCTAACTAGATATTTGTACTACAGTGTTACACTATCACATGTGCTACAGAGCTAATAGGGGTGATAGGTGTCCAATGGTACTTCTAAGGTGAATGACAGCAGATATTGTACAGTAGGACAATGTGAAGTGTACTAAGTGGGAACAGTTTCTTAATACTTAGACCTATGGATGCACACACACACACACACACACACACACACACACACACACACACACACACACACACACACACACACAGGCAGGTGATGTGATATTATAAACCCATCCACAGAAATGTTATGCAGTGGGGCTCACATTTTATCTTTTATACTGGCACATGCAACTGTTTACAACTGGTATGCCGCTGAACACAGCAGGACATCACTGTATGCCATTCAGGGTATCTTTGTGTGTGGCTCACTCTGTCTGTGTCTCACTCTCTCTCTCTCTCTCTATCACTGTATTTTTCTCACTTTCCCATATCTATGTGTGTGTATGCTTGACATATGTTGTTATCCATTGCTTATATATATGTGTGTGTGTATCTCAAGCAACAGATGCAGATACATCACATATGGACATGCAGCTGAGGGTAATGTGTGTGTGTGTGGGGGGGCAGTTGAGGTTTACATAACTGTCTGTATGCACAGACATATCTACACAATACAGTCATATATTCTGATCTGGGTTCCAACATGTCCTCTGATTCTCTAAGTATAGAAGCATGCCCAGTGTGACCTTCTATAGTTAAAGTGGAACTCCATTTCAGAGATCAGTGTATTCCAGTCCAGGATTTTGTGTGCTACAGACATACCTCACAGGAGTACACAGGGCATTCCTCGGGGTACTGGCTTGATTTAGCAGACATTGTCTGACATATATGTGGTTTGACACTGCAAAGTATTGTGTCATTACCTAGTGCCAGACATTTTCAGACCATCACAGTGCCTTACCAGAGGAATACTAGTTGTATGGTGCATAGTCAAATATTATGAGGGGAGATATGTACATTCTTGCCCAACAAGGCCATTATTTCCTGGTGATATACTGGCTGGGAATCTCCTGCTTATGATGTATCTTTCTAACCTGAAATGTCATATCCTTGTGTAGGCATGCCTCTTACCCGTACATTTTTGGCAGGATGTCCAGGTGTTTGGCTAGAGGTTTCATCCTGTCTACGTAAAATTGTGTTTTTATGGCAAGTTACTTGTATATAATTGAAGTGTGATGTTACAAAATAATACAGACATTACTGTTTCAGAATACATAACCTTCAGACAATTCCAGCTACTGCAAACCCCTCACCTTACCAACTTTCTCAGTATGTAAAGGTGATATTTACAACACGTGCCTATCACTGTGCTTTTTTCCACTTTTGTTTATGCCCTTGTCCAGACGTCTTGCTGTCAGAGGTTGGGAGTTATGGGTGTGGGTCCAGAGTGCATTCTACTGTGCAGGCATGTCCATTATAAGTAAAAGCAAGCATAAGAAAAGAGGATTATTGAGAATAACCACTGGCAACAGTACCAAAAAGCACTTATATTCACATAAGCCTTGGCACCTCAGCTACACAACCTTCAAGATGTCCTTTATATATGTAATGTATTCCAAATAGCACTGTGACGTCTGGTTATCTCAGTGGTAGAGCAGTGGGTGTCACTGACATGCACTGCAGTTATCTGCATATGGCCCTATTGAAGACAGCACTGTACCTAAGGCACTACGATATGACTGCCAGTAGAACTTGCTGACAAGATCCTGACAGTATTAACCACACATACACATAGCTCATTGACCCCTGCATATTGTGAACAGGCAACCTGTTTTCATGTGTATCGGCACAGCTCTGACAATGTGTACTATGCTGCTGTTTCCCTGAAAGCATACATGGTACTGCATTTGTGTGGATATATTGGGGGCACATCTGTCAATTATACACATTTGCACAGACTGTGCTGATATTTGCTTTACATTTTGGTTCCATTTACCATACTATTGTGCCCTATCTTGGGGACTAGAGGCATATCAGCAAAGAGCGCAGGTCTGATGGTTATGGCATACATTTGAGTTTCCGACTTCTTACCCTTCATAGCCTTACTGCAACTGCTAGTCCTGCTGTCCTATCACTTTGTGAGTCTGTAGGGGGGTAATTCAACATTGCCATCATTTTTGTACCTTTACCAGACATTTCACTCTGGTTTTCTACAGCTGACTTGCTGTGTGGGTGTGAGGGGTGGGTATGGGACTCTCACACTGACATCTATGCCTGTGACCTATGACTCCCCCAGTTATTTGTCCCCAAACATATACTGGAGTGGGATTTGCCACCTTTGGTACTACTGCATATTGTGTGGAGGCCAGTTTTGGACAGACATTTCCTGGTGCCCGACATAGCTATCAGTTGTGTGCTGCTATCCCAGTAGGCCACCCCATTCCCTTGCATGCATGCAGCATTTCTATAGATATGCTTGCAAAACATACTAATCCATTCATTTATTGTTAAGAAGACTGATTTACCTTGTGTTTGCGGCAGTTGTGAGGATGGTGCTTGAGGACTGCCCATGTTAGATGCACACAGTATACTGCCTATACATGTTAAGTTACAGGTAATGTGATGTGTGTGTAATCCATTTAACAATGTGTTCAAGTCAGAAAGAGTTGTCAATCCCTGGGGTCCTTACAGTGTCAGGGTGTGTGCTATGCATTGCCTCTCTGCCAAGGCCTAAGCATACTGGACATGCCTCCGTCTGCCTACAGGAGCAGGCTCAGGGGCCTCTTCCTCTGAGTCGCTCTGTGCCTGTGGGGACCTTGGCAATGGTGGTGGGCTCTATGGCCTTTCCCCATGCTTTTCCTGCTGCAGCTTTTCTGCAGGATCATATTGTGTAGCATGGCACATACTCTGAACATGGGTGCATGTGTGGCTGAAGATTACTGCAAGGCTCCACCAGATATGTCAAGGCAGCAGAACCTTGACTTGAGCATCCCGAACACATGCTCTATAATGATCCTGGTTTGTGCATGTGCCTCATTATGGCATTCTTGTGTGGGTGTGCATTATTTTCTGATGGGTGTCACCATCCACAGCTCCAGTGCATAGCCAGCATCCCCCAACAGATGGCCATATGGAATGTCCCTACTGGAAAATGCCTGGTACAGCTGTGATGAATGCCAGGTGTGGGAGTCATGATAGCTTTCAGGGCTGCCAGTATACACATTCATGATAATGCCCTGGGAATTGCACATGACATGGCAATTGATGGAAGGAAATACTTGCCATTTATTTAGACCCTACCCTGTTCACTGGGTGGTGCTTTGTTGGTGATATGTGTGCAGTCTATGGCACCCAGTACCTCCAGGTATTCTGCTACACAGTGGAAAAGATGCATATTGCTGGTCCTCTCCTCACAGGTGTTGGGGAAGTAAATGTGCTCACTGGCATGTGGTAGCATGGCATCCAGGAACCTGTGGAGTACCCTGGATGCAGATGCCTGTGAGACCCTCATGATATCCCCAGTAGGTCTTTGGAAAGTACCTGTAGCTAGAATTCTTAAGGCTACACATACCTTGGCATCCACTGTGATGGGTTCCCTTCTGTTGGTTCTAGCTCTAAGTTGAGGCCGGCACAGCTTACTGAATTGCTGAAGTATCTCTCTGCCTACCCTCTAGTGCTCTACTGTCTCCAGATCAAGTAGCCCCTAGTAGGTTACCCTGGGTCTGAACACTCTTCTCCTCCTCTTTGGTCTGTGGTGGTTGTCAGCATTATCCTGCTCTCCATCATCAGCCTCTAGCACATACTGATGGATCAAAGCAATGGCAGCCCCTAACATTCTTCCAGTTAAAATTCCCCCACATGTGTACACCAATGGTGCAGGGTTTGTGGGAATAAACAGACTGTAAGATGCTTCCATAGTTTATACTGCTGCACTGCATATGTTCCCTGTATGATTGGCTGACTATGATGTATTCCACCTGCTAGCGATGTAATTTGTTCTTAATTGCTTTTATTCTGCTGCATTTCTTTTTTTTTCTTTTTTTCCTTCCCATTTCCTTCCTTTTAAGCCCTGTGGTGTGCCTCGCAAACCCAGTGTCCAAATGTAAACAGTCTAGCTATTTCCAGGTTTATTTATTTATTTATTTATTTTGTTTGTTTTAGACCCAGTGCGTGCCACATATACACATTTAGCTAATGTAAACATGAAGAAATGGCCATCCCTGGACATGAACACACTCTTCATTTCATAGAATAAGTCAATATAGCCTCAAGCACACCCTCTTGCTTACCTGTGCTTAGCTAAGCTTATCTGTGTGCCATAGGGCTCCAATGTGCTTACAACATGCCTGACACACCCCTTCACCACTTTTTCATGCCTGTTGCTCCTCCTAGTTACACAATCATGCTATGGCACCTACATGATTAGGTGCAATTTG
This sequence comes from Protopterus annectens, assembly GCF_019279795.1. Lineage (NCBI taxonomy): Eukaryota > Metazoa > Chordata > Ceratodontiformes > Protopteridae > Protopterus > Protopterus annectens. The sequence continues at coordinate 1,920,360,203 of NC_056729.1, forward strand.
GCACTTAGAAGATTTTTGTTACTCAGTAAATTTCCCCTCATTTGCTTACCCCACTGTCTTAGTCCATAGGTACTGCACTAACACAGAGCTTTTCCCATTGACGACCACTGTTCCCTGGTATTGTTTGATTCTGCATGCATAGACTATAATGGCAAAATGCAGATTTCCCTTAAAATTGAGTTTTCACAATTTTTTTAATATATATTTTCGGCACAATCCCATTTGCCTGCCACTGCCCTATGCTTAAACGGCTGAGATCAGCCAAAAAAATAACTTTGAGTTTTATAAAAAGGAAGCCCTTTTCCATCCCTTTGGCCATATATTTGGCCACTGGCATGCCTAAAGACTCTAATACATACTTTTATAAAAGCTGTCATGCCTCTGTTTTGTTATTTGCAGAAATGCATTCGGTTAGTAACCGAATACATTTCTGCAACTAACACTGTTCTTGCATGGATACCTGCCTGCTTGCTGAATCACTAATTCACCTCATTTGCATGGTTTTCACAAGCAAATGAGGTAATTATCATTCTGTACTGGTTTCTGTGTAAGAACAGTGTAGGCAAGCTCATGCACATCAAAACACTAGTTTACTGGATCGCTTGGTGGCCATATTCCGTGGAGGAGGGCTACACCCTTCCTGCATGGAAAAATTACTTTATTGAATCCTGGAGATTATGTATTATTACTATTATGCAGGATTCATGGATCTTCCAGACAGAAGATATAAATTAGAAAAATACTTGCCCAAGAACTGTCAGAAGCTTCAAATAAAAAAAAACTGTGCTCATTAATACAACAGATTAATGAAAAACATTATATAAACCAAGAATCATTGGGCCATTTGGAAAAATAAGCAACTATGGAAATGTGAAAATATAAAGAACAAAATCTAGAGATTTTTGAAAGATATTAAAAAATATGGACATGGGAACGGAAGAGAGGTATAATATGGTGTGATATGCAAAGGAGAAAGTCAAAGTAATTAATACAAAAAAGCAACCAGATATGGAAAATTTCAAAATACAAGAATAAGATCAGTAAGAAGAAATGTAGAACAGAAGATTAGTAAAGTAGAAGTTAAGATAATAGAAGCTAAAGTTATGGAATAGTTATGAAGTGAAGGATTTAGTATAGAAACTCTAACACAGGTTAGATCACAACATGAGGGAACATTGAGTCCCCTATGTAAGGAGAAATAGGAGAACCATGAGACATCTGAAGAAAAAATATGGACATGGGGAAAAAAAGATTTAATATCATACAATATTTATTCAAAGGAAAAATCAAAACTAATCAATACAAAAAGAGCATCACCAAAGATATTTGAAGAGAAATACAGGCAAAGGCATCCAGATAGGGACAACTTTATAATACAAAAATAAGAAAACAAAGGGGAGAAAGTAAAAAAAAAAATAGATTAGTAATGGACAGTTTAAAAAATAGAAAGTGAGGTTATGGTTTACCTGTGAAGTAAAGGATTTAGTGTAGAAAATCTAACTCTGATAACATGAGGATACAGCAATGGATCCCCAAATTAATGAGAAACCAGTGGAGCAGGAAACATCTGATCAGTTGCCATATGAAGATGCTTTGGAGCCTTCCACAGGAAACCAGTACAAAAGTTCAGTTGGAGTTGCACAGCAAGGGAAGGAAAAGAAACTGTGACAACACTGATGCAATCATTGTTTTGGAATCATAGACAAGTGAGTTCCCATATGAAAGAAGAATGGATGGCATAGAAAGATGCTCTGAAACTTTTTGTAGAATGCCTGCAGGAAATGGAGAACAAAGAATGTGTCCTCAGTTTAGAAGACTATAACTTAAGAGAAGAGTTGCTTGATTTAATAGAGATGGACGCATCTATATCATAACATCGACAGCTTAGCTTGTCAAATCTTAAAACATTGACACCTAAGTGTCAAAAGCTAACAATAGCGAACAGCTACATCATCAAATTCTTTCCTCAGGAAAGAATTTGAGTGGCCATCCATAAACAAAATACACAAACACACCAAAACATAGTGGAGGCCTTCACCCCCCACACCCCCCCTAACTAAATATACCAACTCCGAGATCGGTCTACCTTGGGGAAAGGACAAATCCTTGAAAACGGCCATGCAAATTCTTTCCCGAGAAAAGAATTTGATGATGAGGCCATTCACTATTGTAAGAGTTTGACACTTAGGTGTCGATAATTAACCATTTGACAACTTAAGCTGTCGACAATGCAATAGGAGCCCAGATGGACAGATATATTAAGATCAACAAACGAAATAGACTACAGAAAGTCAGTCAAACCCAAAAAGTCAGAAGTTTGATAAAACAAATGAACACAGTAATTAGTACTGTCATAGAGATTCATGTGATAACATAGAAGTGAATAGGATGTATTACTGTGCAGCTAAATTAATAACAGATAAAGTCTTACCGCAATAACAGAGGGTAGTAAGGGGATAAGGAAGGGGAGAAATTGAGTGCCATTATGGAAGTATCGAATAGAGAAAACTATAAAGATATTATGACAAGAATTATCCCTGCTATAGGAATATAAATGAGGGAACACATCAACAAAAACACTCAGAAAGATAGATGTGATAAAAGCAATGCACAGAATCAGAAAATATCTAGATTTATCATACACTATCATAAATAATATACTAAAAATATCAGCACAGGCAGAAAAACTTAGAAGATATGCAGATAAATGTGAAGGAAAAGTACAAAATAAGCAATTTACTGATGACCCCAAAAAAATTTATACAGAATTGGGAAACAAGGCAAAAGGAATTAAAACATCACCAAAAAAGAAGAAATAGATACCTTTTGGAGAAATATCTATGCAGATACTGTGAAACATAACAAAGATGTTAAATGGATAGAAGAAGTAAAATAAAGAATAAGAAGTTCAAATGTACACAATACAAAATGGAATGAAGTAAAGAACAAAGAGATTGAAACAAAGTTAAGAAAAGCTCCTAATTAGAAAACCCAAGGTCTAGATGCAACACCTAACTTCTGGCTAAAAGTATCAGCATCTTTACATGAAAATGTAGCCATGAGTGAGAATTATTTATATGCACACCCCAAACAGACACCAGCCAGATTAACAACAGGAAAACAATACTCCTACTTAAGAGAAAACCTGCAAGTTATCCTAAAAACTATAGACCAATAACTTGCCTTCCAATAATGTATAAACTATACACTGGAATTGATGCTGACAGAGTTTATAGTTATTTAGAAGAAAACTCAATCAAGACAATAGAACAAAAGGGTAATAATAGAAAGTCATATGGAGCAAAGGATCTTTTGTCGTTAAATAAAGTGATAATGGAGGACTGTAAAAAGGGGAATAATCTACTGTAAGTATAACATGGATAGACTACAAAAAGAATTTGACAGTATCCCACATTCATGGACAAAGGTTTGCTTACAAATGTATAAGGTAGACCCTACACTGATCTATTACATTACAGCAATCATGACACAGTGGCAAACCATTTTGTAGTTAAGGCATGATAAATGAAAAATTAGTATTCCAAGGATAAAAATTCAAGAGGAATAGTCCAGGCTGACTCTCTGTCACTGCTGCTCATTTGTTTTGCCCCTAACCCATTAAGCTGTATATTCAACAGATTAGGTCATGGCTACAATTTGGCTCACAGAAAACAACAAAGTGTAAAGACTTTTCATCTTCTTTTTGTAGATGATTTAAAACTGTATAGTTCATCAGATGAGGAACTGAACACACAACTGCAAGTGGTCATTTTTTTAGATCATATAACAATGTCATTTGGTCTTGATAAATGTGTAAAAGCAACCATTAAAACTGGGATGTTGCAGCACCAAGAAAATATCAGTTTGGGACAGGAATGTGATATAAATTAACTTAAGCAGGTGGAAGTATATAAATATTTGGGAATTGATGAAGGATCAATAATAAAACATGTACAAATGCGAATAAAACTTAGTAAGGAATATTTAAGAAGACTTAATTAATACTGCTAAAAGCTTTGACATCTAGGAACAAAATCCAAGCTATAAACTAATTTGCTTTTCCTGTTCTAACTCAATTGTGGAGTGATTGACTGGGCCAAAAAGGTGTTGGACAGGTTGGACAGGAAAAGATGAAGGATGCTTCATGCTCATCAAATTATTTATAAAAATCATTGCATACCAAGACTGCCATATATTCCTAGTTTTGAAGGAGATATGGACCTCCTCAAAATCAATTACATGTATGGATCTGCATTCATGGGACTGTATACATATCTGCTGACCTCATATGACCAAAATGTGGAGAACATTTTGAAACATGAGCAGAATAAGTCTAAGATGACTTTCCTGCTTAGTTTAACAGAAGCATATTGGGATCAAGCAGGAATAAAAATTAAAGCATAAGTAGATAAAAATGAGGCAGCAATTGAATGTGCCAAAAAAAGAAAGACTATAGGGTGAAGGATCAGATCAGAAGGCAAGAAATGTGGAAAATGCACAAATATAGTTGCAAGTACAGAAAACTTTTGGAACAACCTCATGTTGATCAGGATTGAAAACAAAAATGGTTACGGAATGGTGAATTTAAACCAAAATATGAAAGGTTAATATTGTCAGCCTTAGATAGTGGACTATGTACATATTGATTTACAAAGTTCATTGAGCATGAGGGAGAAACAGACAATTCTAGGTTTTGTGCAACAAAATTAGAAACAGTCACACATCTAATTGGTAGCTGTGATATAATAAGGAAGAAGAACTGTATACTGAAAGGCATAAGTTGGCAAGATTATTTCACTGGGGATTGTGCAAACATTATAATATGGAAGTAGCCAAAAACATTGAAAACATGAGCCACAAAGCATTACATAAAATGATGAAGTATCACGTGGGATCAGCCATTACCAACAGTTCAAAAAACAGATATAGTAGTCCATGAAAGGAAGACAAAAGTAGGATTGATCATTGAAATTGCTATACCCAGTGACTACAGTGACTTATGTACAGAGACACACAAATTTATAAAGTACCAGGATTTTCAGACAGAAATGAGGGCAATGTGGAAGAAGGATAACCAGACTATTCTAATAGCAGTAGTAGTAGCAATGGGTCTTATAAAAAAGAATTTACAGTCATACTTAGATATGTTACTGACACAAGTAACTCCATATGAATCACAGAAGGAGGCATTACTGGGGACATTGAGGATGCTGCGAAGGGCCCTTCTGGCTAGCATCAAAGATGGAAGCAATACTAATTTTGTGAACTTTAATCCTACTTTCACTTAGGAATAGGGTCCATTTCCATCATGGTATTAGAAACCCAAAATACTTGGAGAAATTAAATAGAGAGAAATACACATATTTAACAATGTTGAACTTCTAATAACACTACTAAAAATCAACAATAGGAAAACTATATGCTTAACAGCAATTTATATACCACCAGTGAATAACTTTGATACTGCTGAAAACATCCTATATTGGATATCCAAACAAATTAACCATAACGTTATAATACTTGGAGACATATATAGACTGGTAACTCATACATTTCACTACTACAACTGAATCCATAAAACTGTACAACTTCAAACAATTAATAACCACACCCACTAGAATCAAGAAAACTTCAGAGAGACACTCAACATTAGATTGTATTCATACAAACAAGGGCAACAAACTGACAAAAGTAGCCTGCCTCTAGCATAAGCCACCTCATACCATACATGCCATTAGAACTCACCACAACCTAGATAAACATTATAATCAAATATGAAATACATCCAATTTCAGTAAAGGCATTTTCAGTGAAATAGTAAAACAATATAACTGGAATGTGCTTAGGATAATGCTGCTAGACACTGTTGTAGAACACTTTAATAATAGAATAAAGTCCCCTCCTACACCATGGCTAACAAAGGATATAAAAATAATGATAAAATAGGATAAAAATGTATAAGGCCTGGGGAAAATTGGTAGAAAAATAGAACTCAAAAAGTTTTCCAGCAATTTAGATATCTTAGAAACCTTGCAGCACTCCATGTCAAGCAGGACAAACAAAATTACTATACCAGCCTATAAGACAAATATTAAAGCAACCCACAACTTTTTTGGTCATCACTAAATAAAGTATTCCACCCTAGCAAGATCTCCCCTCCCTCTCCAAAACCAGACAATATGACAGACTCTATCCCCACATGGTTTAATTCCTACTTTATACAATCAATATTATCCCTCTTAGACACTAATATATCTGCCTGCCTCTCTCTATCCCTGTTCAGCCAAAATCACCCACAGTTCTTCAGTTTTAGTCCAGTACCCACCTTGCTCATAATGAAGTTGCTCCTTAAACTAAAAATTACTTCCATAGCTGTAGACCAACTACCATCAGAATACCTCTCAACTGTATAGATTTTCACAAAATATCCAGATTTTTGTTTCATATTTTTCATCTGTTTTTCATAAAATTGTGATATTCTGGCAAATTAGCAGCACATCGTTAAAGACTAAAGTTACAAAATAATGATAGAAATTTCAATTTCAAGCTCTATATCCTTCAGAAAATGATGCTAATGCAAAACCTGTTATTCTATCAAATTTCTAATCTTTTGAGAGGAATATTTAAAATTGTACCTATTTTGGGGCTTTGTCCCACTTTTACGTATGGCTTTGTCCAGATTTATTGATCTATGAGGTTGAGAAGTATGCCATCAGACTACCTAAAATGGTCAAAGAAGTCATAGCCTTCCCTGTGTCCATACTAACTAATAGCTCCATAGCAGAAAGATACATCCCCATCACTGGAAGAAATTCTACATCATACCAATGTGAAAAGGTGGGAAATCTTCAGGGTTTAATAACTACAGACTAATAGCGACTCTCTCCCCCTCTCCAAAACATTAGAGAAATGCTTCCATATGCAACTGATGCAATACCTAACCTCAAATAACCTGCTCTCAAAAACACAGAATGGCATTAGGCCCCAGTACTGCTCTACTACATTTTGCCAATATAATAAACCGACAGAAACAATGGTATGCTTGTGTGCACCATGTTCTTAGACTTGTCAAAGGCATTTGATACTAACACCAACAACTGCTCATTTGACTCTCCTCAATAAGACTTTCACGAAACTCCACAAGCCATTTAAATGGCAACAAACCTACTCATCCTTTTAACAATTTACTCTAAGTATCCCTTAGGGCTTTCTCCTAGGTCCTCTCCTACTTAATATATGTATTAATTACCTCTACACCTCCACTCACCATGCAAGTTTAGTTCATTATGCAGATAGCGCAATATTAATATGTGCAGCCTCAACAATAAATAAGCTCCAAGACATTACCCAAATATATTTCTCCTCTTTAGAAACCTGGCTCAAAGAATCAAACCTCTGACTCAACCCCAAGAAAACTAAGTTAATGCTTTTGATCTCAAAATGTTGCCAAAATCAAAACCAACCTTTCTTGAACTGCACAACTACCTAACATATTCACAACTAACTACAGGACACAAACTCATTCATCATCCAGAAAAATGCCCTGCACAACGTAACTTATCACTGCCTTACTGTCCAGCAAGGGACCTCCACTCTAGTAACAAATTCTTGCTACTCACAGGTAAGTCAAATAATGTTACAGGAAATGCGCTGCACTCCCAGTACATTGCTAAACTCTGGAATAATTTCTCCACACAAATGAAACTCTCCGACTAACTTAATATGTTTCAGCCACTGCTTAAACAACACCTTAACCAGTCCTGGTCTTGCAAATTCTCATCACCAGGTTAAGACTTTGTGCTCACCATACAATACTCTTCAAATACTCTCCTTAAACAGAATACTCTCAACCTCTCACTGAAATGGCAAACAATTTTTATACATAACTGCTGCCTGTACAGTCCATTGAGTTGCACATCTGCTTTCTCTTTAGTAATGTCTACCTCTGTAAAATATTAGAAAGTATAAAGGTGACTACTTTGTGTGTATAAATGTAACTATTTTGTGTTTATCTGGAACTTAGAATAATACAATAGAAGCAAATTAAGCTTTTCTCTCTGAGCCTCAGCTGAAAATGGATATTACCCAGTCAGGCTTTCAGGGTAAACCCAGACAACAAACAAATAAATAAATAAATAAATAGTCTCTATGTACCCAGATAAGGATAAGCCCATTAGCATCAGCAGCCTTTTATGCAAAGGGATGGTATATGTCATAGTACATCTCTCTTATGTAAATATGTAAGGTGCATGAAATACCCAGCCAAGCTAGAGTTTTCACTATGTGATACCCTAAACTTATTGTAATGGAGCCCCCTGATGACATCAAGTGTTTCATCTGCATAGCTTCTGAATGTTAATGATTTTTTTAAAATATTTTTATGGTCATATTCAGGCCAGTAAAACCAAACCCCACAAGCTGTGTGCATATTTTGGTGTTTGTATTGACCTCATCAGCAGAGCATAAGTGGATAGTTAGTCTGTACTACAGAAATACGGGATCTTTAAACTCAGCTGATGCCAGAAAAAAATGATTAAGCTGCTTGCAAAATGTCCCAAATAACTTCCAAATGAAAAGGTAAAAAATTACAAAGACAAACCATTCAGTAAAAACTACAAGAAAAACTCAGCCAAACTAATATTTCACTATGTGATACCTTAACATCCTGTAGTATAAGCCCATGAGATATAGGCAAATGACACCTTAAGGACATCAAGGGTTTCAGCTACACAGTTTCTGAATGTCCTTGACATTTATTTATTTATTTATTTATTTATTTATTTATTTATTTGTAAGTCTTTATGGTTACATTCAGGCCAAAAAAGCCAAAGCCCACTAGCTGTGGACATGCATGTGTTGGCCTTTTTATTGACCTTGTTAACACAGCATGAGTGGATAGTTTAGTTATACTACAGAAACTCAGGCCTTGAGATTCAATAATGCCTACATTAAGAGTACAATAAGTGTACACTGTTCTGAGTGAACAGACAACACAGACATACCTCACACATTCTTCTTCCTAATTTTGGTTTTACAGATATTCTTGCAGCTTTAAATATTGACAGGGATTCATAAAGGTTACCACAAAGTGTAGACTACATGTGCACTTAGTGTAATCTTTCTAAGTGACTAGAAAGCACAAAAAATGTGATAAGAATGTTATTGAATGAATATCATGTACACTAAGTGTAGGCTTTATTGAATATGGCCTGGGGGGTCTTTAAACCTACCTCATGCACATAATGATTAAGTTGCCTGCAAAATGTTTCAACTAACTTCCAAACCAAAAGGTAAAAAATTCACAAAGACAAACCATTCAGTAAGAACTACAAGAAAAACTCAGCCAACCTAATGTTTTCACTGTATGATACCTTAAACCTCCTGTAAGGGAGACCATGGGATAACTACAAATGAACCTTAAGAGCAGCTAGTGTTTCAATTACACAGATTATGAATGCCTACAACTCTTATTTTTTTATTTTATTTTTTTTACTTTTTAAGTCTTTATGATTACATTCAGGCCAGTGAAACCCAAACTATTATATTCTGGCCAATTTATTGACTTCATTTGTCCAGCTTAAATTGATAGCTTGATTAAACTACAGAAATATGTATCTTTAAACCCACCAATGCCCATAAATTTTAAGGTGCCTGCAAAATATCCCAAGTAATATCTAAACCATAAGGGTAAAAAGGTCACACAGGCAAATAATTCAGTAAAATCCACAAGAAAACAACTAATTCCAGCTAGAGTTGTCACTATATTATACCTTAAACCTCCTTTAGTGGAGGCCCAAGGGATATATGCAAATGACCTCTCAAGGACACCAAGGGTTTCCCAACAAACTTCATAAATATCTCATCATGTCTACTATTTAAAAACTCCATGAAAAGACACATGTTGGCACAAACAGTAGCTCCATTACCAAGCCTCCTTCTTATTGTAATAATTTCCGATGATATTTTAAATTCCCAATGAAATAATATTCATCAAGGCAACCCTGTCTATGTACCAACACTATTACCAAGTTCCTTAATTATGCAGCCAAATCATGTATTATAAAGTCCTCAAACATTGTCATGTAACCTTTCTGTGTGTCTCAATAAAAATAAAATACGTCTCATCTGATGTCTGTGTACTGACAACATATTATGATTAGACTGTGAAATAATTCTGAATGTTATTTAACTATATATGACTTTACCAAGACATAAATACTGTATACTGTACTTAACATTCTGATCAGATGTTAAACTATATATAGTTCAGTGTTAATAGTGCATTTTTAATGCTGGCTCATGTTAATTGCCTGAGAAAAAGCATGCAGTGTGGTACTTTTCTCCATGTACCTCCACTGGAAAGGTGCTTTATTCAGATGGACTTTTCCAGTAATCAAAGGCAAATAAGGCATTTCTCATAGCAAATTATTAGGGATGACTGTGGATGGTAATCTTAAATTCAACCTGCAAATACAAAATTGCATAAGAGAATCTAATCAAAAACTAGGGATGCCTAATAGAGCCAAATCTTTTCTCACCAACACAACTAAAGTTACACTTGCCAATACTTATCTCCTTCTACACTTCTTTATGGCACTCCTATCCTTAACCTTTAGGCATCGTAAAAATCAAAACTTGAACAATGCCATAGCAAAGCTGCACTTGTAGCAAATACCCTTTTCAGAACTCACTATAGTATAGCACTAAAAAGCCTAACTTGGTTAGAACTACCCCACCAACTAATGTATAAAAAGCCTCCTATAAAATTATCTAAATCCATCTGCTTGTCCAGCAGTAAATAACACGCAAAACAACTATGTTTCCAAATTGTCATGACAATTCAATGACTAAAAATAAACCTGTCAAATCTGCTGGGTATTTTCTGTACTAGTACCATGTTGTTAAAGCCTGGAACTCCTTATCTATATCCATTAGGTCAATATCATCCCTCCCATCCTTCAAAACCATTCTAAAAGACTTCCTAGACAAAAGCTGGTTCTGTTCTTGCTCAACACCAAGATAAACTATATCTCTACATGTGAAGAAATACATATCCATACCTTACATCTACTTAGTCTATCTTCTTCACTCATGTCCTTACTTCCATCAATTCCTCTCCCCTGGCTTTCTCTCTAAATATACCATAAGCCTGCTTTTCTTTCACTTCATATTGTAATTCCATTTTGTGTTATACTAACTTAACTTTAATTTCTCCATAAACTGGATAAAATTTCTCAAACTATTAAATCAATATCATATCACTTGCAAATATTTGTAACCAATGTTTTCATATCGTCTAATTTGATGTAATTATGTAAGCTGTAGTTGTTTTTAGACTTATTTTAAAGACTGTACAATTACTGTTGTTAAAGTGTATTGTAATACTTTGAAAATTTTCTCACCAGGCTAATCAAATGTTAATAAATAAGGAAGGAAGGAATGAAATAAACAAAGTATGTAAGCAAATGGACTATAATGTGGGGTTGTGTGTGTGTGTGTGTGTGTGTGTGTGTGTGTGTGTGTGTGTGTGTGTGTGTGTGTGTGTGTTTGTGTGTTTGAAACTATGACTATACCAAAAAAAGTAATACATTTTAATAAGAAGTGTGTCATATTAATGACCTGTTAAAACAATAAAAGTTTACTTCAGTAATAGAGCAAGTCACTATACACTCCAATCATGTAATCTTATGGAAACTATCCATGCCCCTATTTAGCAGAAACCTAATAATTAGCTTGTCGAACTCAAAGCTACTCCAACACAGCAGTTTAATTGATAAATGAAATACATGTGACTGGTTTGTGTAATACTCCATGTATGACGCACCATCCACCCATTTATCAAGCAAGCAAAAATGCCTAACCAGATGGGCATTATTAGGGAAACGATGACCTGTCCTGGGGGTGCTGTGCCAGGTCTTTCCACCCCTGGAAGATTTGTTATTTCCCCTGTAATGTCCACAGATAATGAACTATCTATTAAGCTGTTTTGTATTTGTTTTTGTTTATCGGTATTAACATTTGTATACATTTTTGATGTAAAATAGTTCATCTGCCTAATGTTTCAAACTTGATGTAGCATATGTGATATCCATTGGAGGAAGAAATTTTCATCCAAAATATAAGTTATATAAGTAATTGCTATCTTCACACACAGACACACACACATACACACATACACAAACATACAGAAACACAAACAGGCACGTACAAACTCATACGTATGATCAGAAACACACTCACAGAGCACACATAGATACAGAGGAACTGACAGAGAGAGATACTGACAAGCATATACATAGAAACACAGACACACACACATACACACATACACAAACATACAGAAACACAAACAGGCATACATAAACTCATACGTATGATCAGAAACACACTCACAGAGCACACATAGATACAGAGGAACTGACAGAGAGAGATACTGACAAGCATATACATAGAAACACACACACACACACACACACACACACACACACACACACACACACACACACACACACACATCCAAGCACTACCTGATCACAAAACTTACCAGAACTTACCTCTAGCATGGTGAATGAACACAGCTGTTAAGATTTGTTAACTACTGCGAGGTGCAAGGGATGGTCTTGTGAATCTGCACAGATGAACAATTCAGATGCCTTCCCAGAGAAAGTCTGGGTGGAGTGCACATAGCTAAGCAACATATGACTTTCCCTCTGGCTGCCTCATTAGCGTGTAGCTTGGCATTGGTGACAGCATGGTGCAGTGCAACATGTGATAGGCGTGTCTCTGAATATGAAATGGTTACCATAAGGTGAGCACCTCATGCACATCTTGTGGTAAACATTATAATTCTGTTCCCAGGAACAGGTGTGTTTTTAATATCCTAAATGCATTGCAGACTGACTTCATCGAGAAATGAAACTGTTGGTATAAAAGCACCAGTCTGTCTTTCTGGTGCTGACATATTGTACTTTCTGCTGATGAGAAATTATAAGCTGAGCATAAAGGTTTCTTAAAGATGCTTCATCTTTGAAAAAAGTTTGTTACCAGGACTTTAACTGGTATTCCAGTCATCGCTTTTCTTGACACAACTATGCTCTAGATGCCTTTGGACCATCCTTCCCTGTACGTAGTCTCTCCCTCGCATTTCTGTCTGCTTTTCTCTCTCTTTATTTTACTTTAAAAAGGTGCAGGTTTAAAGCTGGTACTAAAACTGTCTGCCTCACAGTGCCTGATAAATAAGGGTTTTACTGTCACATTGTTTGCAAATCTTTTCTAGCTAGTTTCACTGTGTGTAAGGTATTAACTGGAAGTTTTCTCAATTTGTTAAACCTCTGTTTGTTTGTTCTGATTTCCTGCCAAGGAGCGTATCATATAACTGATAAGTTTGCAGTTAAAAGCATTCTCAAGAGTCTCATTGCTCCTTTTTCTGTTTAAAACTTTCATTTAATGGCTCACTGCTGTTTTTCTGATGTGATAAACATTTCTGTAGTGTTTTCTGCCTTAGTAGTGTAGGTAGTAGCTGTAACATTGTCCATATTCAAGACTGTGTTTCTGGGCCTAGTTGTTTGTTTGCAGAGGTTGTGTGTCTGAGCACCTTTTCCAGGTCATCTTAGTTTAGCAAAAGCCATTTTATACTTCAGTGAGACTGTAGTGTTTATGGTCATTGGCCAACTGGGGTTACTTGGACTTCGGCTTGGAGTAAGCACCTCATTGGTTCTTTCTAGCTTGTTTTAAAAGCTGTTTCAGGTTTCAGCCTTCTGTTTCTTAAGAAGTTACCTTGTGAGTGTTTCTGCTATTTCACACAGAACTAATCGGAGAAGGCGTACTGAGCAAAACTCTGATCTGTGATATATAACATTAAGTATCCTGTTTTTTTTGTTTATTTTTATTAGTTATTGCTTATTCTAGATATTTATAGCACTTTCATTGTCTGCTGCATACTTTTTACTATATTTTATAGCTATAAACTAATCTGCATATTTGTACTAAAGTTGTCTGCCTCACAGGTCCTGATAATTAAGGTTTGTCCCGGTCCCCTTCAATAAACACATCACACCGAATGACATTTGACAACCTTTATTAAACTTTTGTAAACATAAATTTTGTTATCCAATATTTATTAATTACAATTGAAATGCAATATAGCTGACTGAATTCCAACATCCACATTCATGTAATGTTAATCAAGACAAGGTGACCTTGCTCATCCTGACCCAGTAAGCAGCGTCCATACCTCCAACTCACTTACTTATGAAGCAGCGTCCCACTACTCACTTCATTTACCATTTATTGAATTGCACATCCCACTTATTTTACTTATGAAGCAGCGTCCCATTACTCCATTTACCACTTATTGAATTAACGTCCAACCAAATAAGCAGCGTCCTTACCCCTGCTTGCTTATTTATCGAGCCACCTTCAAATACTCACTTTCCTTTCCCAATTCTTTGGAATGACCATCCCAAACCAGAGGGGGAACAGAAGAGGGTGTGCTTGTCCCTCTTCTCTGCTCTACACAGTCTGACAAATAACCACCATCCCCACTATTCCACCAAAAGGAGGAAGGCTTGGTAGCTGGTTCACGCCAAAATGTGATTCCTTACCCAGCAACACTTGCATAAGCCCCTTAAACCCCTCCCTACCCATACCTCATCTTCTCCCAATCATCCCTTCCTCCCCATTTAACCCTTTCCTCCCCCTACCCTCTCCTACGAATATATTTATCTAACCTCACTCTGAAGATGCCCCTGGACAAATTGGTGTGTTACCAAACCTCATTTGTCCTGGTCCCCTTCAATAAACACATCACACTGAATAACATTTGATGACCTTTATTAAACTTTGATAAACATAATTTTTTTTATCCAATATTTATTAATTACAACTGAAACACAATATAGCTGATGGAATTTCAACATCTACATCCATGTAATGTTAATCAGAACTGCGTTACCTTGCTCATCCTGATGCAGTAAGCAGTGTCCATACCTCCAACTCACTTACTTATGAAGGAGCGTCCCAATGCTCACTTCATTTACCATTTATTGAATTTCACATCCCACTTATTTTACTTAAGAAGCAGCATCCCATTACTCACTTCATTTGACACTTATTAAATTAACATCCAACCAAATAAGCAGTGTCCTTACCCCCGCTTGCTTATTTATCGAGCCACCTTCAGATACTCACTTTCCTTTCCCAATTCATTGGAATGACTATCCAAAACCAGAAGGAGAACAGAAGAGGGCACACTTGTCCCTCTTCTCCACCCACCAGCCTAACAAGGCTGTTCCCCCTCTCTCCGATAAACTTTCAGCAACCTGACCACCATTAAGTCCTTAGACCAAACATCATTCGGTGTACGCCATCCTCACTAACCAAGATGGATCCACGTCATCACCTCCTAAACCAATATCACATAACTAACAAAATAGCCAGTTGCCCAAACAACTGGAGACAAACCACTGATCCCTTTCCTATGCTGATATATCAGACCATAAACTCATAGCCAAGCATAACCACTACACATTAATTAAATAGTCTGTACCACATGACCAATGGAAGCCTTGCAAGAATTCAAAAGATGTCACCAGCCAACTGGACAACCAAACCCTAAGCCCACTGCCACTAAAACTATGCAGGGACTTCCTACCTTCGTACCACCTGGCATCCCCCTTTTACCACCCAAATGAATGCAATAACTAAATTAAATCCCTTTAATGTAAGCACAATAATAATACTGACATCACACCAACTGTCCATTATAAACATAAAATGTTTTAAGTGACCATCATGGCATTTAAGCAACTAATCCATAACAGCAGTCCAAAAACCATCCAGCCATCCCTCCAACTAGCCAATACAAGACCAGCATCTAAAGTCATCCTCACTTTTGCTGACCCCCAAAACCTTTCTGGAATGACTACCTATAGCAAACCAGTCAAATTCATGATAACACAATACTATACTCCTGATTAAGGTGCGGACTGCTAGAAGCATATAACACCAGCATAACCTTAAAATCCCTCCAAGTCAGTACCTCCTAAAGCCCATCCCAACTAAAACCGTAGCCACGACACAAAAAGTAGAACATGCCAACTTCTGTAAAACTCCAAAAGCATGCCTTGCTTAAACCCTCCATCACCCATGTAAATAATGCACCCAGCTCCCAAAATATACCAAAAACACCCTCAAGCCTACAATGCTTCAAGAAAGATCCTACCTACCAGTTCATTCAAGCATAAATGAAACGGTTCTTGTGGTGCTCCATCTAAACCCTAACCTAGTATGAAACATTACCAATACCTACCATGCCCTATGAACCATATCAGCTTCCTATCACCAGATCAGATCATGGTCCTTCTACCAACACAGTAACCTGAATAGATACTGTAAATGTGCCCCAAAAGCACCACCCAAATCTGACATGCCTAACTTCGTACTTACCATATTAAAATTACAGGAAACCTTGTTACCCACCGATCCAAAAACCAATCCAACCTCAGATGTTGTTAATTCCACCCCACCTATGTTCTACCCCAGAAGCCCAGTAATGCTAACTAAACACCTGCTACACCATGCCCATAATTTACCTCAAGCATATCAGACGTCACCATAATCTCAAACCATACCACTCTTACATGCCTAAATGAGCACCTAGAATCATGTCATTACCTGCAACCTCACTGCCTTCCAAGCCATTGTCCAGAACCTGCAACAGCAGCCTCAACTTCCTTCAGGCCCACCAGCTGATACCAACTGCATCCTTCACCATCTCTGCCAGAAATTCTGTACCTCCATCATCTACAAAAGAAAACAAATTAAGCATCCTGCTGTCATGAAAATTGCAAAGCTTATAGGTATCAATCTGCATCCCCCCAATTATGGAGCTACCAGTCAGATGGTCACTCCCATAGTAATAAAATGAGTCACATCACCAAGAATATTTGGTCAGTCAAACTGTGACCCAAGTGCTTTCAAATCCCCCACATTCTACAAA
Organism: Protopterus annectens; assembly: GCF_019279795.1. Taxonomy (NCBI): domain Eukaryota; kingdom Metazoa; phylum Chordata; order Ceratodontiformes; family Protopteridae; genus Protopterus; species Protopterus annectens. The sequence continues at coordinate 1,920,377,202 of NC_056729.1, forward strand.
TACAGTTAGGCACAATACAAATTAAAGATGGAAATCAATCCCCCTTACGCTGTGTATATGTGGCAAATTAACCCCCCCACCCCCACCCAATATGCCCACCTCTTACCACCTGCAATAAGCTAGCTGACCAGTCTGGGAGCTCTGTAGCCAACTTTCCTTTCACCATAAAAAGCCATTCAAACTGCCTTCGTTATAACCACCAATATCTGTATTTAACTACTGCTGCCATAAATGAGCTAAATATATACCACATCTGATCATGATAAAATTAGCAACAGTTCAGCATTCCAATTTGCTTGCACAAATCCACCTTACACTCCCCCCACATGATCATTAGTGCTTTATTAACCAAGCTCAGCCTGCCTCAACGTTTCCTTATGAATAGTCCATAACCACAGTCTTTAATGATTTGCCACTAATTTGCCAGGAACCAAAATAAATTGAGAACATTCTGCAAAATCTGTACAGTTGAGAGGTAATATGCAAAACCTCTCCAACCCACCTATAAATATCACAAAGCCATTTAAATTTTACCAAGCTTTCATGTTTAAGATTAGCATTACTTACATGTAACACTAACTAATGGAATATAGCTATATTCTTCTTTGTGCAGAAATTAAACGTGAAGGATTACCGACCTACTGTGTATCCAACTGCCACCCGCTTCTGTTTCCCGAGAGCAACCATAACTCACAACCTCTGAAACTCCCTAACACATAGTGCAGTAAGCACAGAACCAGAACAAAAGAGAATACACTCATTCATGTAATCACCCTCGCACCAACCTTCAGCTCCGTTATCTGTTTCCTGACCCCTGCCCTGTCACAATACCTTCAACACCATCTAAAAGTTTTTTTGTTTTTTATTGTGTGTGTGAATTCTCATCTGTACAACTGTCTGTCATCATCCTCCACCCTCTATCATAGGAACTGAAAGGCTGCTCTACAAGTCACACCAAAACTCTCCATAGCAATTAAAAGCCCACGTTGTGCTTGTTTCCCATCTTTTCTGTAACTAGTCTAGTCCAGACACATATTTTCTGTATCCAGGACTGTTTGTAAGCTTCTGAGAGGTGCCAAAGTCTGCTCTTCAATTTTTTAAATTAGATCTGCTAGTTCTCTCCTCTGCTGTAATTTTACTAGCTTATTAGTCTAGCACTTATCCATAGCAGACTTCCTGTAGCAATTATTCTAGCACACAAAAGTGCTACCAGCACTAAACGTTCTACAAGGAAACAGCTCCAGTACTTATTAGTAATGTCCACCCCTCCAGGCATGTCAAAAGGTCCATTCCCTGTGCTTTCTCCTGTTAACCTGGTGAACTTGGGCATCCTGAGGCAATGTAGCAACTGCCTTATGTACACTGAAAACCCTCTCCTCTTACCTCCCAACACTCAGTCTTGTGAGAGATGCACTTATATATCCAAATTGGAATCCACTGACAGCCAAGACAGGAACAGCAGGTCAAGAGGAAAAGGTCAACACTTGCACAACACCACATGGAACACATAGCCCTCCAGAACACACACCAGCACTGCCTTCACATAAAAACACAAACCCCACACCCACCTTCATGGAGAATCTCAATAAAAATCTACCCAAACAGCAAAGACCTCCAAGGCAGAAATACACTTGACCACCACAACACAAAACTAATCATGAGACACATAACTTTCCTAAACAGTGTGCCACTCAACCAAAGCCTCTAAGGCAAAACAGCATACTCAGCACACTAGTCATAGGTGACTTGATAGTGAGGCAAACTGATGTCTCACTCACTAAGTTGAATTAGGAGAAAGTAAGAGTCAGCTGCCTATCAGGCGCCAGTATCTGGCAGATATAGTACCCACTCAGGTCCCTCAACAACAGGTACAAATATGACTCTGACATTGTACATGTGGGGCTGAATGACCTGAGACATACCTCCCTGGGCTACATGAAAAGAGACATGGAGGAGCTCTCAGATTTTGTAGTCCAGGCGGGTATGACCCTAGCCCTGAGAAGCATCCTACCATCACCCAGAATGATACCACAGTACCAGCAGAAAATGTTTGATTTCAAGAATTGGCTACATTTCTGGTGTCATTCTAAGGGGATCCAGTATCTGTCTGCCTGGGATAACATGATTGACAGACCTCGATGCTTTGACAGAGATGGCCTGCATCTGTCACCCCTGGCCTTCCAGATACTGGCCAAGGCTCTTGCCACCCCTATAGTGCCTTTTTTAGGTGGTGTTTGAAAGTCCAAATTAACACCATAACAGCTACAAACAAATGCAATCTGAGGGTCATGCTGCTCAATGATAGAAGTCTAAATCTAAAAATGCACTCACTCGAAGCACTCCTTAAATTGGAGAACATTGACATTTGTGCTGTACCAAAGACCTGGTTCAAGGCAGCAGAAATCACCCCTGGACTACCAGGCTATAGCTCATTCCACACCTTTCAGCCCAAGAGCTTGGACCAAAGCTCCAAAGGCGGTGATGTTTCCATATTCATAAAGGATGCACACACCTCCAGATTGGTAGCCCAACATAAAACATCTGAGATACTTCAGTTGCAGCTAACATTGGGTAAGACAGTGATTCAGATCGTAGCCTGCTATAGGTCCCCAACCATGTCCCAAGACTCACACTCCACATTCCAAAGCATCCTGGAGAATATTAGGGTTGAATCTAACACTCTCATACTGGGTGACTTCAACTACTCCTCCATTAACTGGGAAAACTACTCATGTACCAATAAACTTGCAGAAAGTTTCCTGGAATTCATTAATTCCAATGCCCTGGACCAGCTCGTTCTTACCCCCACTAGAGGTAGCAACATCCTTGACCTGGTCATTACTAACAAGGGCGACCATTGCTCTATACCAATAGTCAATTCCTCCCTGGTTAGATCTGACCACAAATTAATCACCTTGGAAATCCACATCACACCCACAACCCCCCCCTCCCCGCAATGGTAGCCACCTTGAAGAACTTCTCCAAAGCTAACTTTGGGCTCCTAAAAACAGTGGTGGCTAATTTCATGGCACCCAAGCAAATTGAGAGTAGTTGCATGGCCACTGAATCATACACCAATGCACTGTATGAACATGTACACAAATGCATGGATCTTGCCATACCCAATAGAACCAAGACACTCTCCTCCAAAAAAGGAAGTCTATCTGGTGGTCCACTGCCATAAACAAACTCTACAACAGAAGGAGGAAACTGATGCGGAATAAGGTGAAGTCCCAAGACTGGAAAAACTCCCTTATCAGCCTCAATAAAAAGTTGAGATCCCTCATCAAAATCCTCTAAAGCTAGCTATGAAAACAGAATTGCAGCAGATAATAAAGACAACCACAAGACCTTCTAAAGTTATGTAAAAAATCTTCACGGCAATACCCAGATTTGCTCTGAGCTACTACACAATGGTACCTCCTATAACGAGCCGACAGATATTGTCAATATACTGGCTGACAGATTCAAAAGACCAGTCACAATACCAGTAGATTGCCAGGCACCCAGTATTACTGCTGCACAGGTTAAAACAGCACTGTCCAAGGCCAAGAATGCAGCTTCTATGTGACCTGACAATATCCCTAGCTGTGTTCTACATGAACTACAGAGTGAACTGGCACCTCACCTGTATGCCCTGTTCAATCACAGCCTCACATCAGGCTTTGTCTCTATCGAATGGTGCACTGCTACAGTCATCCCTCTCCACATAGGATTAGCCTGACAAGTCTGATATGCAAAGCTATGAAATGCATCATCATTGACCTAATAAACAAGGATATAGGGAATCTCCAAACTCTGCATCCCACACACACTTTAGTTTTGTGAAGGGTAGATTATGCCTGCTTAACTTGGTCTACTTCTTTGAGTCAGTCACCAGAGCTGTGGATGAAGGCAAGGTGGTTCATACAGCCTACCTTGATTTGGCCAAGGCCTTTAATACCATTCCTCACTCAAGAATCAGAAAAACTCACTAAGCTAAGCATCAACCCGTATATCAATAGGTGGGTTGCAAACTGGCTCACAGGTGGAACCCACAGTGTGAAAGTAGCTGACTCCAAGTCAGTCTGCCAACCAGTCACAAGTGGAGTCCCACAGGGTTCAGTCCTGGGTCCTCTCCTGTTAGCTACCTACTTCTCTGAAGTCCAGGCCAACACAAAGGGACTCTGGCTGACAAAGATCACATACAATTGCAAGTTGGGAGCTATTATTAACTCCCCATGTGATGTTGGCATTCTACAGAAAGGCCTCACTGAGACCAACGACTGGTGTCAGAACCATGGCCTTAAGCTCAATGCCAAAAAATGTGTCATCATCCCCTTTGGGAAAAACACAGTTCCCATAAATTACCACATCAATGGTAGTCCACTGAACACAGAAGGCATTATAAGAGATCTGGGAGCACAGGTTGACAGCATCATCTCTTTTGACCACCACATTGCCACTGTTTTCAGAAAGTCCTTCTATGTGGCACCTCTCATTACTAAGGGTTTTGCATCCAGAAAGAAAGAGGTCATCATCTCTCTTTACTCTTGCCTCATTAAGCCAATCATTGAGTACAATGTTCCATTTAGCATGTAGCTCACTAAACACCTGCAGCAGCTAGAGAGGCTGCAAAAGTACCTCACAAAGAGGATCCTAGGCCTTAAACATTTGTCCTATATGGACAGACTCAAAAAACTCCAATTATTCTCTGTCTCATATCGACAACTTAGAAGTGATCTCTGCTTGACTTACAAAGCCATGTCTCACTCAGCTCTGTTAGAAATGCTACATCTAAAGAAATCCCAATCCTGCCACACCACACGCTCCAGAGACCTCAACCTCATTATCACAATCATCACACCATGCTAGAGGGACAGGTTCATAACCCAGAGACTGCCCATGCTATGGAATAGACTTCCCATACATGTCAAGCAGAACACCTCACTGGCCCTCTTCAAGAGAAATCTTGATGAGTGGATGGGAAATAGAAAATTCACTCCAGGGATCACTCCAGTGGCTTTACTTGACAGTCACTTGGAACTAAGGTCGGGTGGCAAGATGCCAGGGTAATCCTACGGGCTATGCTTGTAAAGGCTCCAGGCTCATTAGCTTAGTACACACCTATAAACCTATGAACCAATCTCAAGGCCAATTCTAGATACTTCTACTTAAAGAGATAATGCTATCCTGCACTTTAAATCAAAAATATCACATGTAAATAGTTGTTTTCTTTATCATTACAAGCTGGTATATTTCCATTAATGCCCATCACATTCCAAAGTTGGTCTTTTACTGATGGTAACCATATCACTATACAACAGATTACCCTTTTCCCCTCTAAACCATCATGTGTGAACCTTTTGTAAGGTCTGTTGACCCCCTGCATTGTTAGGGTGAACACCATAATTGTAATTTCTCTGAAAACAGATTGAAATGCCATGGTCTACCAGTGAAATTGATATTGCTTTGCTTTTGGCTGTATAACTACTACAAAAGGGAACTATTTGCAACCAGGGTGAACTCCCTGCCTTATTCATAATAATGTAATGACCCTAAGACCCACTTATGTTTGCGGAGTATCTAATTTCTGCACTGCATAAAAGATAAGATGTTAAAACCATACTTTCACACTCTTTGGATTAAGACAGTCCCTGTTAGACCTCCAAGGGAGCTATTTAAATAACCTTTGGACTATAAAAATCGAGAGACATTTCAATGAGGTTTTAGTACAAGCCAATCTTAAGCTGCTGAAATGCTTCCTCACATTTTGGAGTCTACCTGATCTTGTTGAATAGCTTTCCTGTACAGCATCTGTAATGGGACATACAATATCAGCCAAAGTGGGTATGAATTTTCTGTAATAACCTGCAAGAACAAGAAGTCATTTATCTGCTTATTAGTTTGGGTAATTAGCCCTTCCTTAATTGTTTACTTTTTGCCTTCTGGACTTTGATGGTTCCCATACCAATCAGATACCCCACACAGTATACTTCCACAGTTCCAAGTTTTCACTTTTGGGCACTGACTGTAAATCCAGCCTATTTCAGGAAATCTAACATGGTTTTTACTTTGTGCAGATGTGAATTCCAAGCATCTAAATGGATGGTTAAATTATAAAGTAGGCTGGAGCAGTGGGATCATAAGGGCTATGTTAGAGGTCCTTCAGCCTTTGTAATGTGGTCAGCACCCAATGAAGGCCAAAAGGGAGGATGCTGCACTGAAACTAACCAGCAGCATGAGTAGACAGTCTTGTCCTTTGTTTTATCTGTTAAAGGAATCTGCCAGTACCCTTTTGTTAGATCCAGGGTAGTCAGGAACTGAGCCTTCCCTAGTTTGTCTATTTACTAAACTACCTTGGGCGTAAAGTAGCTGCTCAATACGGAGATACTGTTATGTTTCTGAAAATCATTAATGAGAAAAGGATGATATCCATTCCTATTGTTATTGATGACACTTTTTATCAACCCCAAAACAGTTTTAGGACAAATGTTATTGGACTGGTACTCTTATTTGTCCATTCAATTAATACTAGTATCACCATTTTTTATATTTCTTCACAAACTGCCAATTTCTGTGATTTTGTATCACAGTAGGTCATCATTGTTGACTTTTTCAAAATCAATGTTGTAGATCTGTCTGTGTGACATTTTGAGTAGGTATAACATGTTTTTATACTCTGGTTCCAAGCTGGACTGCTGCAGAATATTGAAACACTTAATGATAGCTAAAGAGAGTTGAGGTAGGTTTTTCTTCTCCTTTTTTAAGCTGAGAGTCATAGTAGGATGGTATTTACTTCACAAACTGTAAATGATTCTCTCTCTCTCTCTCTCTCCATATATATATATATATATATATATATATATATATATATATATAAAATGCAGTCCAACTACCGATTGTCGCAAAAAACACAAACTTTAAAACCTACTCAAGTGGAGACCTTTGCCTCCCACACCCCCTAATGTGGGGGCTGCACCCCCCCCACATCCCTAAATAAATATACCAACTTCAGGATTACACTGCAGTGGGGAAAAGGGCAAATTCCCATTCATGGCCCACTGTGTTTTTTCCCTGGGAAAATATTTGCTAAAATGATTGTTTGACAAAAAGGAGGTTCGACATAGTATGTTTGGCGAACAGGTATTCGACAAATAGTATGTTAGACGATGTTATAATAGACACGGGTCAACATCTCTATCTATCTGTCTATATATATATATATATATATATATATATATATATATATATATATATATATATTTATAGTACCTTGAGTTAACACACACACACACACACATACATATATATAGATATATATATATATATATATATATATATATAGCAATATACTATAGATATATATATATATATATATATATATATATATATATATATATATACTGTGTGTATACATATATATATATATATATATATATATATATATATATATATATATATATATATAGTACCTTGGGTTAACTTATCTATATCTATATACATATATATATATATATATATATATATATATATATATATATATATATATGTACCAACATACAGTACTTTGGGTTAACATATGCATATATGTATATATATATATATATATATATATATATATATATATATATATATATATATATATATATATACGTTTATAAAGTACCTTGGCTTTATATATATATATATATATATATATATATATATATATATATATATATAGATAGATATATCTATATCTATATATATATATATATATATATATATATATATATAGATAGATATATGTATACAGTACCTTGCACAGTATAGAGTTTAATAATAAGTCAGCTGCTAGGTGATGGTGGTCAGGAAGACAGAATGAGCCTTGGGTCCTCAACTCATGCCTAGGGCCAAGCTAACCAGATCAAAGTGAAGAGTTTATTGAAACTCTAAACAGGGCCAGGGAACAGCGTATCTCTGGAGAAATAATCAATATGATAGGAGAAGGTACAGGGACAGGGCATTAGCACCATCTGGTGCCCTATACTATTTCCCAAAATGATGCCCCCTCAGCTCAGAGTTGAGAAGGATAACAAAAAAAACCAAAAAAAACTTGTACCCCCCCCCCAAAAGCTCTCATCGTCCCACACCGACCACTTTTTGCATTAGTCATGACTGCAAACCCAGTACTAACAATCATTTATGCAATATAATATTGGCATCATATGCCAATACCACTCCTGCACATGCCACTCAACTGTACAGGTTTTGGCAGAATTTCCAGATTTTTCCCCTCATATTTTTGGTCTGTTTTTCATAAAATTGTCATTTTCTGGCAAATCAGTGGCAAATAATTAAAGATTAAAATTAGAAAATAATGACAGGCATTTCAGTTGCAGAATTCATACCCTTCAGATAATTAATGCAAATGCAAAATGTATTATCCTATCCACTTTCTAAGTGTATAACAGCAATATTTAAAATGTTCTCCTATTTTGGGGCTTTTGTACCACTTTTATTTATGGCTTTGTCCAGATTTCTTGCTCTAACAGGTTGAGAGATATTGAGTCCTGCATCATTAGCACCTATCAAACTTGCCCCCTAACAACATGGTCCTGGGACAACCACTCTTTTATATCACATAGTTACAGGTTTGCAGAGGGCGTTAAGAATAGATGACTGCTAACAAGGCTGTTTACAGCATTAGACATAACCTTTCCTTCTGGGTGGTTTTCAAGCAGAATAGTCTTTGCCCTTACTGTGTTTGTGTCTTACTGTTCTTTTCCAGTACATAACTTTAAATTTTAATTTTGTCTTCAGCACTGAAACACCCAGCTATTCATCCTTCAAACAGGTGTGAATGGCGGGGGCCTGCCTTTCTGACAGAAATACTTAGCAGAATGTGTATTTTAGAGTGCAATGTGTCAATATAGACTTATTAATTTGCCTTCCAACACTTCTACAAAAGTAGTTTACTCATGCTCCCATATTTTGTAAACAGCTTACAATATCTCAGCAATCACTCACGTTATACATAGAGTGTTAGTAGCATTTTGTTCATCCAGCTGAGAACTTTCATATGAGGCTAAGCAGTTCTGTTTGTGCTACTTGATTGCCAGGATATTTAGAGAAACATGAAATGTATTACAATATAAATAAATATTATATGAACAACAATTAATATATTTTTATTTGTGCTAGACAGAGGTCATATGCCAATGCAGGGTTATTTGCTATTGTGTAACCTTTAGGATAAAATGTTTTAATAATTGGTATGTAGCGTGGTTTTGGAATTATTAATGTAAATATGATCAAGCAATACATGACACCTATAGGCGTCAGTAGAATGTAACTGCAGAAACACCTGGAGGCATCAGTAGGGTGTAATGAGTTAAAACTGAAGCTCATGATGACAAGCCATTATATGCTTTAACTCACTGTAATATTCATGGATGAGGTCGCCAGCACTGAGAAAGATACCAGATAAAGTCCTTCCCTTTACTAAGGCAAGTCTCATTTAGCAGTGGTTGGTTACTAAAGCTAGGGCTACTAACAGAAGCCATGTTAAGAGTGAGAAAAGGTGTAGGTTTTAATAAAAAAAAATGGTTGTAAATGAAATAAATCTTTAAATTTTTGAGGATAAGGATGTTAGAGTCTAGTCTTATATCATCAAACTGCACTGGACTGTTAACTTCCACGAGTGCACTGATCACTGCATCCTCTGTTGAGAAAACAATACTCACTTCCTGAATTGTTATTTCACAAAAGGTGGTGTAGCTAGTCAGTGGCAGTACATGATTTATCAGCCAATTTATGAAGAAATCCTTAGCTCCTGTGGTGGTAAATTTTCTGAAGTAGATGACTTAAATAAACAGAAAAGTGGTAATAAGCAAGCCAGGGATAATAAATGTCAGTGCTGAGATGTCTGGTACCTTAAACAGGATAGCGGGATGAAGGAAAATGCAATGGTTAGCATAGGATGAAAGTGTTGGGCCCTCATGAATGGAAATAATTGGGTAATTACCTTCATTTCAGATCTACTCACAACTTCTAACATGTCCAAAATGTGTTTGCCTGTTACTTGGAATCTGTTGCTTTTAAAAGTATTGAAATATTGTTATTTTAATTTCTTTTCTGCAATCACATCTTAGATCCATAGACATCTTATGAGGTAAGGAAATTGAGTTTTCTTCCTAATTTTGCAAATTTTAAGAGTGGAAAGAAAGCCATGAGCAACTCATTCCTCACTATCTTCTATTTGAGACTGGACATATAGTAATTTGATTATGAAGAAGACTTTTGTCAAAGAAACAGAGTGCTAGTGAATTCAGTTATGAAAAGGGTAAAACCAACAAATAAGAGAAATGCAGTTTTGTTAATAAGAGTTCTATGCTAGATGGTAAGGCAGAACCAGTGATAACAGAGCAGGAGATGATTTTTTTAAATGGCCCACAAAAAAATAACATGGTAGTGGTTACTGAATGCATATGTGATGGTGTCATTGTAGCTGTTTCGATTGAGAGACATAGATGCAACTATTCTAGCAGGGAGTGCTGACTGGAGTGCATTTTTGGGATTGCAAAATCTTGAAGGATTTGACTAAATTCAAAATCTGAGGAACAGTTGGTTAGCTGGAATTGGATGTCACAAATCAGATTAAGGCTAAGTTCCTGTAAGAGGGAAAACATGTCTGTTGAACTAATATTTACCTTCCAGTATTATTAAAACATGGTCAGCTGAGGTGGTGTAGGATATACTTGCAGAAATATCAGTTTTAAATTGACTGCCAAGCAAGACTTAGAAATGCATGATAGAAGCAGATGAAATGTATGGGAGGTTAAGTAATGAGGTATGAAGCAGATACTTCTCTAGGAGAGCAACTCAACCTCCATGCCTTGTACAAGGTCTAAAGTATCTGCAAAGGAAATAATTATCAAGAATATAAGAATAGACAATGATATCAGATTTAAGTCAGTTATCACAAAAAGAAGAAATATCTGGTTTATATGTCATAAGGTATGATTCTAGATGGTAGTTCTCGAATTGAGCCTCACACACGCTATATCAAAAAGTCATCAAAAGACTGTTGCCTGGGATTGACGAGAAATAATAAAAGTGTTGAAAGCTGTATGTATTTGAAGGATAGTTATGGGCATTGTTGGTGTAGCTACAGTCAAAAATGGAGTTTAGGATAACAAATGAAATAGAGAAATACAATTATGTAATTAAACTGAGATTTTACCTCAGTCTATAAGCTTGACATTGGAATTTGAAGGTGATGTAATATTGAAGCTTGTAGGCTCAAAATGTAGTTTATGTAAAAGTCCATTTAGCCACTCTCAATTACTACTGTTCACATAAACCAAAACAAAGTAAAATCCTCAGAAGTGCTGCATTAAGATAAGATTTAGTACATGTCATAAATGGTCACTCGCATCACATGCTCATTTCAGCTGTTTGCCCAAATGTTATAAGTGCATCTCTGACAGACCTCTTTTGATAAAAGAGTCTGGAGTCCATGAAAGTATTTGAAGAACAAAAGCATAGAATTGGCCGTGGGGTTTCAAACCAATGTTAAATGAAACTGTAATTTATTGTGATTTTTAATGTGTCTTTAAGTATCCCATAAGGTCACAATGCATGTGGGATGCCATGTGATTCTGTGCTGTATATGTAGTTGCTGCTGTGTCATTAAACTGGATAGTTTTTCACTTACTAGCTCCTGGATAATTGGCGCTTGTGATTAGAATATTTGCTTGCTTAAGTACAAACCATATAAATAACAAATCTGACATTAATTTCTGAAGTTAAGCATGTACTGGGAGAAAGGAAAAGTGGAAGTGGAAGTATCCACCCCACTTTAATCTGTCTCAGTCCTAATAGATCCTGCAAGGTTCTTATTAGTTATTGTGGTTAATATTGTTGTTATGACTGCATCTACCTTTTTCATTCTATCACTAACATACTAATCCAAGTTAGACAATGCTTCAACAAAACCTTCCGAGAAATGGCCTTCCCTAAGATAGCTCCAAGGAACTCTCTTCCACCAGAAATCATTAAACTCTATCGTTACAAAAATTCAAAAAAACAAGCTCCTTGAACACCTTAAAAATACTGCAATTCCAGTTGCTTTCACCTTTATTTTAAGTTTCATGTCTCAGTTTAACAAATGTTTAATATATTGCCAAGACTTTTTTTTTTATGCTTCTCCTCACCTGATGCTACACAGCCTCCAGCTGCTCTCCTTGGTTTCCCACTTGTCCAACCCATGATCCTACAAGTTGCTCCTTAGCAGGAACAGAGTGAGTGTATCCCTTCACTGGGTAATACGCCATCATTTGAGAAAGTCTACCTCTCCATAACCCAACTAAAGTTGCAGTCATGTAGCTGGGGACCATCATTCATGGGACAGCAAGTAATAGACTGTAGTTTGGGGAGTAGTTATTCCAGTGACATAAGGATGTCATTGCTGACCCTGTACTTCATGAGATGATCTATAATGTGCCTGGTGTCTACTAGAGTTACAAAGGCATCAGGTTTCCCCAGTCTCTCCATGGGATATGAGTGATAGTAACTGGCTTCTTCTTCCTACCCAATTGCCATTATCCAAGAGGGAGACAGGTGAAACCCCTGGGGTAAATTTGCAGTTTCCCATCCAATCATCCAAGTTATGTTTAAAAAGGGTTAATGATGGACTCTTTTTAACCTGTTAGTTTATTCCAGAGGAGAGGCAACCACTGGGAGACATATCTGTTTCTCCAGCAAGTCCTGTTGATGTCACATGCTAGGTAAAGGTCCCTAGAGTGAATAAATCATGTACCATTTGATTTACAAATGTGCAGCATTTCTATTAAGGCAGGATCAGAGGTTGTTCTGTATGCAAGGCATTGGTTGCCTCTGAGTAGTCTATATGATACAGAGTATAGTGACAGTGATTTCAGTCTGTCCACATAAGTCATGTGCTGAAGACTCTGAATTTTCTCTGTGAGGAACCTTTGAGATGTCTCCAGTTGCTACAAGTGCCTGGTTAGGTACATACCAAAGGGAGCATTGTACTGTAATACTGACCTGATGATGGAAGAGTATGGGGGTTTATAACCTCTTTTGTTCTGGAAGTTATGCCCTTGCTTATGAGGTGAACAACATAAAAGGCCTTCCTTACCACCATGGAGACATGGTGATCAAAAGTAAGGTTGCTGTCAGTCTGTCTGCCCAAGTCTCTCACCACTGATTTAGAGCTTAGGGTGTTGTTGTTAATATGGTACTCTTCAGGAACATTGCATTTGCCATAGGGGATGATAATGCATTTTTTTGCATTGAATTTAAGACCATGACTTTGGCACCAAGCATTGGTTTGCCTAAGTCCTTCTTGTAGAATGCTGATATCATTTGCGGACTCAGTGACTGCTCCCAGTTTGCAGTCATCAGCAAACTTTGTCAGCCACAGACCTTTTGTTTTTGCCTATACTTCTGAGAAGTAGATTCCAAACAATTGGTGCCCCAGGGCCAATCACTGTGGAATGCCACTGGCTGGTAATGGGTCTGATGGTAGATGTGGAGTCCCCTATTTTGACTGCATGTGTTTTGTCGGTGAACCGTTTTGCAACCCATCTGACAGTATAAGGGTTGACGCCCACATGGATGAGTTTTTCAATGATGCTTGACTGGGGGATTGTGTCAAAGCCCTTGGCCAAGTCTAGGTAGGGCATATGTGCAGATTTGCCTTCATGCAGGGCTTTGATGACAGTAGTCAAGAAGTCCACCAGGTTCAACAGGCAGGATCTCCATTTAACAGAACTAAACTGGGTCATGTCAAGTGTATGAGGGACTCCTATATCCTTGTTGATAAGGTCTGCCCCTTTTTTAATTTCTCCAAGTTTTTTTGGTTTCTAATACCATGATGGGAATGGACCCCATTCCTAAGTCAAAGTACAGTTAAAGTTCATGAAATTAGTATTGTTTCAGTCTTTGATGTCAGCCAGTAGTGCTCTTCACAGCACTCACAATGTGCCCAGTAGTGACTCCTGCAGTTCGTATGAAGTTACATGGATTGGTAACATATCTAAATATGACTGTAAATTCTTTTTTATAAGACCCGTTGCTCCTACTACTATTGGAACTGTCTGGGTATCTTTCTTCCACATTGCTCTCATTTCTGCCTGCAGATCCTGGAATTTTATGACTTTTGTCTCTCTGTACACAAGACACTGCTGTCACTGGATGTGGCAATTTCAGTGATCAATGCTACTTTTGTCTTCTTTTCTTGGACCACTATATCCAGTTTTCTAGCATCTATCTTTTGAACTGTTGTTAATGGGTTATCCCATGTGATATAAACTTCATCATTTTCTATGATGCTTTGTGGCTCATGTTTCCAATGCTTTCCAGCCACTTCAATGCCATAATGTTTGCACAATCCCCAGTGCAACAGTCTAGCCACATTATTATGCCTTTCAGTATACAGTCTTTCTGCCATTAGTGTGTCGCAACCAGCAACAAAGTGTGTGACTGTTTCCAATTTGGTTTTACAAAACCTACATTTGTCTGTTTCTCCCACATGGACTTTATAAACCAGCTTGTATGTAGCCCACTATCTTGGGCTGCCAATATTAACCTTTCTTTTATTGGTTTGAATTCACCTCTCTTTAACCATTCCTGCATTTGTTCCTGATCAACATGAGGTTCTTCCAGAGGTTTTCTATACTTGTAACTGTATTTATGCTTTTTCCACTTTTCTTGCCTTCTCATCTGGTCCATCACCTTATATTCGTTCTTTTGTTTTTTTAGCACATTCAGTTGCTGCCTGGTTTTTATCTATTTCTGGTTTGATTTCCATTCTTGCTTGACGTTGATATGCTTCTGCTAAATTAAGCAGAGAAGTCATCTTAGATTTATTCTCCTCATGTTTCAAAATTTTCGCTACATTTTGGTCTTTTGAGATCAGTAGATATGTTGTGGAGTCACACAATTGCAGGTCTATACATGCAAACAATTTCAAGTGGCCCATCCCTCCTTCGGAACGGGGAATATATAATCTTGGTATGCACTGATTTATATAAATCATTTGGTGAGCATTAAGCATCCTTCTTGTTTTAATATCTAATCTATCCAACACTTTTTGGGACCAGTCAATCACTCCAAAACTGTAAGTTAGGATAGGAAGAGCAAATTGGTTTATAACTTGGATCTTGTTCCTAGACGTCAATGCTGTTCTCAGGATTAATTTAAGTCTTCTAAAATATTCCTCAGTGAGTTTTATTCACATTTGTTCATGTTTTATTGCTGAACCTTCATCAATTTCCAGGTATGTATACACTTCTTTTTGTTCAAGTCTTTTTATATCACATTCCTATCCCAAACTGATATTTTCCTGGTGCTGCAATTTTCCTGCTTTATAGGTTGCTTTTGCACATTTATCAAGACCAAATGACATTATAATATCATCTGAAAAACGTTTTGACAACCTGAAACTATGCTTTCAGTTCCTCGTCTGATGAGCTACACAGTTTTAAATCATAAGGTCCATGATGATTCTTTCCATGGTCTTGAAGATAAGGCTGGTTAGGCTAATGGGTTTATAGTTCCTAGGGTTGGTGAATGCACCCCACTTGTGCAAGGGGATGATTGTAGTTGTTTTCCTTTCTGCAGGGACAAAACCAATAGTTAGGTTGTGGATGAAAAGAATACCCAATGGTGTTGCTAACTCCTGTTTTAAACCATTAAGAATGTAGCCTGGGATGTTATCAGATCCCATAGAGGCTGCGTTTTTGGTCTTGGAGAGTGGGTAAGACCTGCTCTTTAGAGATACTAGTTGGAGAATAGGTGGTAAGAATGTTTTGGGGTATATGTGGCAGGGACAGGGGAGAAGTTTTCAATTAATCTGTCTGCTAGCAGGTTGGCTATTTCCACTGGTTCAGTATATGTGGTACCATTCACTACCAGTTCAGCACAAATCTGGGTTTTTCCTTTAAGATTTTGGATGTAAAGAATGCCTTATAGCTATATTTAGCTAGGGATGCTAATCTACATTCGTAGTTAGGTTTATAGGGCTTTACAAGATGTTGTATTTGCTTGGTCAAGATGAGAAGGGTGTGCTTCCAGTTCTGAGATCATTCCTTCTTGCTTTAAGACAGAAATTTCTCTGTGGCCTCAGCACTACATGTGAAAATGGCAATGTCATTCATGAACATCAGGTAAGCCACAGAATGGATTTCATCATACTGGAGTCTGCTCCTCCCTGAAATACTCTCCTCATGATGGTGTCCACCACTATGTTGAACAGCAGTACAGAGACCACATCTCGTTGACGGACCCCAGTCTGTATGGTAATCTCTTTAGGCAGTTCATTGCAAGTGCGCACCTAGCTGGATGAACCATTGTATGACTTTTTAAGGAGTCTGTTTTTCTTCGCATGTGCTTGGTCTCCAATGTCTTCCATAGGGCAGGCCAGTGGATGCAGTCAATTGCGGACTTGAAATTGATAAAGAAAATAACTGTACTTTGTCCACAATGGATGCTTTCCTTCATTAGCTGATGTATGGAAAAGGTTTGATGACAGCACCGCTCTTTGGTCTGAATCTGGCCTGTTCTTCCCCGCTGGTTTGCTCGAGGTGTTTCTGCATCCTAGATTATATGATCTCCATAAAGACTTTACTGATGGTAGAGAGCAGGCTGATGCTTTGGTACTTTTTGCACTTTCTGTTGTCCACCTTCTTATGGATGGGTACAGCAATGGCCTTATTCTATGTTAATGGTATCTGTTATATAACACCTTCTTATGGATGGGTACAGTAATGGCCTTATTCTATGTTAATGGTATCTGTTATATAACACCTTCTTATGGATGGGTACAGTAATGGCCTTATTCTATGTTAATGGTATCTGTTCCATAACTCATAGCAGTCTGATCAGTGCATGGAGTTGGTGTAGCAGGATATCGCCTCCAGCCTTGACTGCTTCTGCAGTGACCTGATCTACTCCTGGTGACATACAGTTTCTCAGTGTTCTGATAGCTGATTTCAACTCTTAGGTTCATAGGTTCGTACTAGGCTATCTGCCCAAGGGCATTTATAAACCTAGCCCAGAGTTTTTGTGGCTTTCGCCACCCCTTTAGTTTGAAGAAAACTATGCCCATTGTTTTGCTGTGCCTCTGTCAAGCAGAGACACTGAGGTAATCCCTGGGGTATATCTGCGATCTCCCATCCATTGGTCAAGATTTCTCTTGAACATGGCCAGTGAGGTGCTCTGCCTCACATGTACTGGGATTTTGTTCCACAGCATAGGGAGTCTTTGGGTGATGAATCTGTCCCTCCAGCATGTCCTATTAATGACCGTGTCAAGGTTTAACTCTCCCGCCCTTGTAGTTCTGAGGGATCTAGATTTTTTGAGGTGAAGCATGTTCATCAAATCTGGGTTTGACATGGCCTTGTATGTCAGGCACAGGTCACCTCTGAGCAGGCGTGATGGCGACTGAATAGAGCTGAAGTTCTTTTAGTCGGGCAGCATAAGACATATTTTTGAGACCCTTTATCCTTTTGGTGAGGAACTTTTGGGGCCTTTCCAGCTGCTGCAGGTGTCGGGTCAGATACATTCCAAATGGAGCATTGTACTCAATCATTGGTCTGATGAGTGATGAGTACAGGGGGACGATGACCTCCCTTGATCTAGATGTGAATCCCTTCATAATCAGGTGGGCAATGTAGAAGGTCTTCCTAACTACTTTAGCAACGTGAGTGTCAAACGATAGGTTACTGTCAACCTGAGTCCCCAGATCTCTGATAACTTATTCTGTGCTCAGTGGATTGCCACCTATATGGTAGCTAGGGGTAATCTTGTTTTTCCCGAAGGGTATGACTATGCATTTCTTGGCATTTAACTTTAGGCCATGGCTCTGGCACCAGTTATCCGTTTCTGTGAGACCCTTCTGAAAGATATCTGTGTCAAATGTGTTTTCGACTATGGCGCCCAGTTTGCAGTCATCTGCAAACTTTGTCAGCCATAACCCTCCTGTGTTTGCTTGCACTTCAGAAAAGTAGATGCCGAACAAGAGTGGGCCCAGGACTGAGCCCTGTGGGACCCCACTTGTGACAGGCTTTGAGTCTGACATGGCGCCAGCAACTCTGACCCTGTGGGTTCTGTCACTTAGCCAGTTTGCAACCCATCTTGTGATGTATGGGTTTACATTTAAGCTGATGAGTTTTTCAACGATACCTGAGTGGGGTATTGTGTCGAAAGCCTTTGCCAGGTCGAGGTAGATTGTATGGACTGCCTTTCCCTCATCAATGGCCTTGGTGACTGTTTCGAAAAAGTCGACCAAGTTTAAAAGGCATGATCTGCCTTTGACAAAGCCAAACTGGGTTGGATCCAAAGTCTGCAAGTTCCCTATGTCTTTATTTATGAGTTCCATTATGATCCTCTCCATGGCTTTGCAGATCAGGCTTGTCAAGCTGATGGGACGGTAATTTCCAGGGTCGGTGTAGGCACCGCTTTTGTGAAGTGGGACCACAGTTGCTGTGCACCACTCCTTGGGTACGTATCCTGAGGTGAGGCTAAGATTAAACAACTGTCCTAACTGCGGGTTTAATTCCTCGTTGAGTTTGTGGAGCACACAGCCGGGGACACCATCCGGTCCCATGGATGCTGTGTTTTTCACCTTAGAGAGAGCAGTTCTCACCTGGGCGTTAGAGATGTTTGGGGGGCTACAATCCTCTGGTATAGATATCTCTCCTTTTGGAGGGGGGGAGAAGTTTGCACTGAACCTGTCAGCCAGTATATTGGCAATGTCTGTAGGTTCAGTAATTTTCACATCATTTTGAACTAATTCTGAGCATATCTGGGAGTTTCCTCCCAGGTTTCTAACATAGCTAAAGAAGGCCTTATGATTGTCTTTTGAGTCCTGGGCGATTTTTCTCTCAAAATTTGCCTTGGATGATTTTATGAGAGCTCTTAGTTTTTTACTTATAGTGATCAAAGGTGTATTACCTTTTAAGGATTTTGCTCTATCTTGTAGTAGCTTCCTCCTTTTGTTGTAGAGCTTGTTTATGGCTGGGGTCCACCAGACTGGACGCTTGCCTTTGGTACAAAGAGTCTTTGTTTTGTTTGGGATTGCCTGATCCATGCAGTCCTGTAGGTGCTGGTAGAAGGCGTTTGTAAGTGATTCAGCAGCTTGGGTAATGTTTACCGCTGGCTCGGGGGCCTTAAAGAAGACCACACTAGTCTTTAGAAGTGTGAAGTTGGCTTTTGAGAAGTTCTTCACTGTGGTCTTTTTTATCTCAGGTGGGGGCGGGATGAGGACCTCCAGTGAGATTAGTTTATGATCTGATCTCACCAGTGAGGGGTATACTTCCGGTGTTGAACATTGTGATCCCATGTTCGTGATGATGAGGTCAAGTATGTTTTCACCTCTTGTGGGGATGGTGACTAGTTGTTCCATGGCATTTGAGTTTATGAACTCCAGGAATTTTGGGGTTACAGTGTTTGGGCTTGAGTAGTGATCCCAGTCTATATTAGGGTAGTTGAAGTCACCTAGTATGATGGTGTTTGGAGATACATTTATCCCCTCCAGTGTTTTCAGGAAGGCTATGTGAGTTTCCTGAGTTTGAGAGGGTGGCCTGTAACATGCTACAAATTGCAGAGCAGTTTTGCCTATGGTTAATTGCACCTGGATGGTCTCCGATGCATCGTGCGTTGCCACCAACCTTGAGGTATGGGTGTCCTTGATGAATATGGACACCCCCCCTCCTTTCTTGGTGTTTAACAGTTGGCTTATCTCCTAGGTTCACCATTATATGACAAAATAGGATCCAGCAAAAAGAAAAACAGTGGAGTGGTAATAGAGTATAGGCACAGTGCAGAGAACATTTTCTAATTCTGAAATTCTGATAACACTACTCAAAATAAGTAACCACAAAATATAGTCATCACTGAACTCTACCTACTCCCAAGTAATAATAATATCACCAGATTTAAAGACATCCTGTGCTAGATCTCTGCTAAAATCCCATGTGAAACCACCATGTTACAGTAGGTGGCACTAATATTGAGTGGCAAACAATAAACTTCTACAGTAGAGCTAACAATATCCATCTGTTTATATTCTCCCAACTCATCACTAGTCTAGCTGGGTACAACAAGGCCACTGCCAGACAGTCTGTCCTGCACTGGATACTAACATCCCTTCCTAATATAATCTCTTGTCATGGCACTCTCTTGGACAGTCTAAGTGACTATCTACCTGTCTATTCTTTCAGACACCAAAACAGCAACACTAGAACTCAACACTACACCATAATTAGAAAAATATTTACCTACCATAAAGAAATTTTCATGAACACATAATCTATGCTACTGTGAAATACTTAGGACCATCAATATAGGCAATGCCATAACATAATTTAACACAGTCTTTCTAAGCAACATAGAACACTCATTCCACTTAGATCAAAGAGAGTGAAAAAAAAAAAAACAGCTTCATGGTTATACTTATTATCAAAACAAACCACAAAACAAAGTATGGAAAACATGGTCAAAAAATACAACAGATATGAACCCACAAACTTACAGACAACTAAGAAACATAACTAGACATTTCATCGCCAAGAGATAAGTAAACCTATTACTGCACACTCCAAAACAAGTGCTCTGAAGACCCCTAAACTATTCTGGAGATCAGTTTCTAACCTGCTTAATTTAATACCAGACAAGCCACAAAACCTACCCCAAAACACCAAACCAACATCATAGCACTGACATTCTGTTTTTACCCACTTTATTAACACAGTAATTTCTGTGGCTGGCAATGCATCTTATCAAACACTCATAGTCCCTTAGTCTAAAATGTTCTTTGAACATTTATCTCTTTAACCTGTTCCAACAACCATGATAAAAAAATCCTCAATAAAATTACAATCAATTTCCAAAGCCTAAGACATTCTGCCAGCAGAAGCAATTTCCTATCCCATACCAATACTGAGAAATAGATCCCTGGCTGAAGACACTGCCACAGCAATTTGGGGAAAAATGTCTATTGTATCAGCCCGCAAAAGAGGTACAACCACAGTGTGTACACAAATAATCAAACGACTGCTAGTAAAACAATTTCTCTCCCTTACACAGCACATTGTTTGACCCCATCATAGCCCTACTACTGTTCTACTGAACTTTATCACAATCATAAACACACAAAGAAATGAAGTCAACCTAATTTCAGCACTTTTCTTAGACATATCCAATGCTTTGACAGCATATTCCATCTGAAATTTCATCAAAAACTCACAACCATAGACTTATTTAAACTGTTCTTCCCATTACTGGTTTCACAGGTATCAAATAGACCACCAGCTGTAAAATGGCAAACTATCTTCTCTTTCCTACACATAAACATGTCAATAAAATTGACAACATTCAGGAGTTCCTCAAGGATCAGTTCTAGGCCCCGTATTTTTTTACATCTTCATTAATGACCCCTATATGGCTGCTAACATGCTATTATACCCAAATAAGCAGATGATTCCACATCAGTCTGCTTTGCTAAAACTATACAAAACTACAAGACCTGACACAAGAAACATTCTCCTCTGACACACCATGGCTAACTCACATCTCCTAAGGTACCCCTCAAAAAATCGATCTAATACTCTTTACTCGTAAACAACTGTATACACAAAATGCATCTTTTGGCTTAACCTCCACCAACAACACTAGTATGAACAGATAACCCATACAAAACTGATAGGTGTCATCACAAATGAGCAGCTAAAATTAGACCTCACAATATCACGAGCCATAAAAAAAAAAAAAAAAAAAATCAATAAAAACTCAGATCCCTATACATATCTAAAGCATATCTCACTAACACCGTCAGAGAATTTACAGCCACTACTTTCCTACTGCTATCTCTCTTATATGCGAAAACTAGTTTTACTAACCTTCAAGTCACACTTTTAAATAATTTGAAGCAATGTTACAATAAAACTGCAAAATTTGCCACCAAACTGCACTTCAAAGGACATCACTGCCTGGTAAAAGAGCTGAATTAGTTAGAACTCCTAAACTACGTAACAGACACACAGCCCCCAACAGTTTACAGATTTTTCCATAAACCTCAAATCTACCCATCCCTAAACAACATCATTCAACCATACTTACCAAAGATGACGTTATATTCTAGAGATAAATTGCTTCTTAATATCACCGAAGCATACACTAGTGCAGAAAACTCCCTATTTTCAACTAATATTGCAAAAGCCTTGAACCACCTCCCATTAAAACAGAAATCAATAAGAGCTAAGCTCTTTCTGAAACAAATTAAAATGGGAAATTGTCCATGGATACAATGAATTTCTCATTCCCAACTGTATGCAATGTTTTCAGAATGTCAATCCCATACTAGAGAATGCACACAACCAGTCACTAATGAGGGTTTGAACATTTCTGGGTCGGCATTACAGAAACTGGAAAACACACATTCAGCCATCCCAGTTTTGTGCAAGTGCTGTTCCATATTTTGATAGTAAACCCATATATACATATACATATATATATATATATATATATATATATATATATATATATATATATATATATATATATATAGATATATATATATATATATCTATATATATATAGGATTTATTCCTTACTTGAACATGTGGAATTTTGAATGCTGTGTTTTTAAAGCTTATGAGATCAAAATATTACAAGTTTGAATGCTCAAAAATACCAGTGTATGTTTCATGGAAACAGCTGTATAGCAGGGAGTGGGAATTTGGAATTTTGCCACTCTTGTACAATCTCAGAGTTGGTATATATAATTATCAGGTGTTGTGGGTTGATGACTACTGATGTCGAATGTACGTGGTGATCGACCCCTGCATAAAATATAATTTTTTTTTTCAACTGTCATTTATTTTGAGTTTGGTATTTTGCTTTTCAGGTAAATACACACAGATACAGATACACAGACACACACGAACACACACACACACACACACACACACACACACACACACACACACACACACACACACACACACACACACACACACACACACACACACACACACACACACACACACACACACACACACACACACACACACACACACATATAAAAAGATATACAGACAGACATATGGGTATAGGTTCATAGGTAGGTACTAGGCTATCAGCCGAAGGGCCTAAGTAAGCCTAGCCAACAAGGTTCCCTGGCTTACACCACCCAAGAAAGTTATTTTCCTGTGTTCCTGTCAAGCAGAACCACAGAAGTGATCCCCGAGGTGTATTTCCTATTTCACATCCACTCATCAAGATTTTTCTTGAAGAATGCTAATGAGGAACGTTGCTTGACATATTATCAGTAGCTTGTTCCAGAGTATGGGAAGTCTCTGGGACAGGAATCTATCCCTCCAGCATGTCCTGTTTATTGTGGTGACAAAGTTTAGGTGTCTAGAGCATGTAGCTTGGAGGGATTGGGATTTCTTTAGGTGTAGCATATCCAACAGCTCTGGGTTTGACATAGCTTTATATGTTAGGCAGAAATCACCTCGGAGTGATTGTAGCTTGCTACAGATCCCACACCACGCCCCAAGATTCTCACTACACCTTTCTAAACATACTGGAAAATATTAAGATACAACCAAACACCCTAATACTGGGTGATTTCAACTACCCTGCCATTAACTGAGAAAACTACTCGGGTACCAACACCTTTTCCCAACGGTTCTTGGAATTCATAAATACCAACGCCCTGGATCAACTAATCCATTGTCCCACCAGGGGTTCCAGTATCCTAGACCTGGTCATTACCAACATGGGAGATAGATGCTCCATATCAGTGGTCAACCCCTCATTGGTCAGGTCTGACCATAAGCAAATCACCCTTGACATCCACATCCCACCCCCACCACCAGTAAGGAAACCTCCATAAAAAAACTTCTCCAAAACAAACTTCATGCTACTCAAGTCTGAAGTGACAAATGCCATGACACCCATGCAGACAGGAGCTAAAAGTTTGATTGCTGAATCCTAGACTAAGGCACTGTATGAGCACATCCACTCGTGCATGAATCATGCCATCCAAAATAGAACCAAGATGCCCTCCTCCAAAAAAAGGAAGCCAATCTGGTAGTCCCCTGCCATAAACAAACTATACAACAGAAGAAAGAAACTGTTGCAGAAAAGAGGAAAATCCCAGGATGCAAAAAACTCCCTTACCAGCCTCAGTAAGAAGTTGAGATCCCTCATAAAATCCTCCAAAGCTAGTTACGAAAATAAAATTGCCAAAGATTCCAAAGACAACCACAAGGCATTCTATAGTTATGTCAAGAATCTAAATGGCAATGGTCAGATATGCTCTGAGTTACAACAGAATGGCATTAAATATACTGATCCCAAGGATATTGTCAATATCCTGGCAGATAGATTTAGTCCCAACTTCACCCCCCACTCACCCCCTAAAGGGCCCATCTCAATACCAAAAGATTGCCAAATTCCAGTAATCATGGCCACACAGGTAGAAACTGCACTTTCCAAAGCTAAGAATACAATATCCATGGGACCAGATGACATTCCGGGCTGTGTACTACATGAATTACAAAATGAACTGGCACCTCACCTAATCATGTTTAACCATAGCTTCACCTTAGGCTTCGTGCCCACTGAGTGGTGCACAGCTACAGTTATCCCAATCCACAAGGGGGGATCCACCTTGGATCCCGGGAACTACCATCCCATCAGTCTGACAAGCCTGATCTGCAAGGGCATGGAACGCATTATCATGGAACTTATAAACAAAGACACTGGCAACCTTCAAACGCTGGACCCCACCCAGTTTGGGTTTGTGAAGGGCCGATCTTGTCTCCTGAACCTGATTGACTTCTTCGAATCAGTCTCCAGAGCTGAGGACGAGGGTAAGGCAGTCCTCACAGCCTATCTGGACCTCTCCAAGGCCTTTGACACCATCCCCCACTCTGGAGTCATAGATAAACTTACTAAGCTAGGCATAAATCACTTTGTCACTCGATGGGTTGCCAACTGGCTTACTGACAGAACCCAGACTGTAAAAGTCGCAGACTCCAAATCCAGCTCCAGACAAGTGACAAGTAGAGTACCTTAGAGTTCAGTCCTGGGACCACTCTTGCTTGGCATCTACTTCTCTGAAGTACAGGCCAACACTAAGGGACTCTGGCTAACAAAGTTCAAAGATGACTGCAAACTGGAGCCATTATTGAATCCCCTAATGATGCGGATATTCCACAAAAGGGTCTTACAAAAACAGATGCTTGGTGCCAGAGCCATGGGCTCCAGCTTAATGCCAAGAAATGTATAGTTTTCTCCTTTGGGGAAAAACATGTACCCATGAATTACTACATAGGTGGCAGTACACTAAACACCAAATGTATGATGAGAGATTTAGGGACACAGGTGGACAGTCATCTCAGCTTCGATAACCACATCACCATAACAGTCAGGAAACCCTTCTATGTGGCACATCTCATCACTAAGAGCATTTCATCCAGAAAAATGGAGGTCATTGTCCCACTGTACTCATCCCTCATTAGACCCATTATAGAGTACAATGCCCCATTTGGTATGTACCTCACAAGACATCTGCAACAGCCGGAAAGGCCGCAGAGATACCTCACTATAAGAATCACAGGCCTAAAGCAGATGACCTATGCTGACCATCTAAAAAAACTCCAGCTATACTCTGTGGCATATCATCTACTCCGAGGCAATCTCTGCTTAACATACAAGGCCATGTCAAACCCTGAGCTGTTGGACATGCTCCACTTAAAGAAATCCCAATCCCTCAGAGCCACATGCTCCAGGGATCTAATCCTTGTCATCACAATGAACAAAACATGGTGGAGGGATAGGTTCCTGACCCAGAGACTCCCCATACTCTGGAATAGACTGCCCATACATGTCAAGCAGAGCGCCTCCTTGGCCCTCTTCAAAAGGAACCTTGACGACTGGATGAGAGATAGGGAATTCACCCCAGGGATTGTGTCAGTCACCCTGCTAGACAAGAGTAAAGGGAATTAAATATTGTGGGAAGAAATATCCATAAAATTGTTATGGCTAGGCTTCTATAGGCCCTAGGGCCGATAGCCTAGTACCAACTCATGAACCTATGAACCTATGAGTAGGCAATATGCTACGGAGTAAAGCTGGAGTTTTTTGAGATGGTCAGTGTAGGGCATCTGTTTGAAGCCAGTAATCCTCTTTGTGAGGTACTTCTGTGGCCTTTCCAGCTGCTGCAGATGTCTTATGAGGTATATTCCAAAAGGGGCGGTGCACTCTATAATGGGTCTAATGACTGTCGAGTAGAGGGGAACAATGACCACTTTTTTCCTAGATGAGAACCCTTTTGTGATAAGGTGTGCCATGTAGAAGGATTTCCTGACTACTGTGGTGATGTGATTATCAAAGGAGAGACTACTGTCCACCTGGGTCACAAAGTCTCTTATCACACATTTGGCATTAAGTAGACTGACGCCTATGTGGTAGTTCATGGGTAGTGAGGCCCTTCTGTAGTATGTCCACATCATTTGGGGACTTGACTATGGCCCCTAGTTTGCAGTCATCTGTGAACTTTGTTAGCCAAAGGCCTGTACTTCAGTGAAGTAGGTACCAACCAGGAGAGGTCCCAGGACCGAACCCTGTGGTACTCCACTTGTCACTGGTTTGAAGTCGATTTGGAGTCTGCAACTTTTACAGTGTGGGTTCTGTCAGTGAGCCATTTGGCAACCCATCTTGTGACGTAAGGATTTATACCTAGTTTAGTGAATTTAGCTATAATTCCAGAATGGGAGGTGGTGTTGAAAACCTTGGCGAGGTCAAGATAGGCTGTGTGAACAACCTTACCCTCGTCTACGGCTTTGGTGACTGCTTCAAAGTAGTCAATCAGGTTCAGGAGGCATGATCTGCTTTTCATAAACCCGAACACGGTGGGGTCCAGACCTTTAAGGTTACCAATGTCTTTATTTATGAATTCCATGATGATACGTTCCATGGCTTTACAGACCAGGCTCATCAGGCTAATAGGGCGATAGTTCCTGGGATCAGTTGTGGCTCCCCCCTTTGTGGAGTGGGATAACTGTTGCTGTGTGCCATTCAGTGGACACAAAGCCTGATATGAGGCTATGACTGAACATGGTGCTTAGGTGAGGAGCCATTTCGTTCTGAAGTTCATGTAAAATGCAGTCTGCGATGTTGCTCGGTCCCATGGATGCTGTATTTTTGGCTTTAGAGAGTGCAGCTTTTACCTGCGTAGTTGTGATTACAGGGACTTTGCATTCTTCCTGTATAGACATGGGCCCTTTAGGGGGTGAGAGGGGGGTAAAGTTAGCACTGAACCTATCTGCCAGGATGTTGGTAATATCAGTTGGTTCTGTAATTTTTGTGCTATTGTGCTGTAACTCAGCACAGATCTGGGTGTTGCCATTGAGATTCTTGACATAGCTATAGAATGCTTTGTGGTTGTCCCTAGAATCAGTGGTGATTTTGTTTTCATAGCTAGCTTTGGAGGATCTTATAAGGGATCTCAGCTTCTTACTGAAGCTGACCAGGGAGCTCCTCCACTCATGGGATTTTACACTTTTTTGCAACAGCTTCTTCCTTCTGTTGTAGAGTTTATTTATGGCAGGGGACCACCAGATTGGCTTCCTTTTTTTGGAGGATAGAGTCTTGTTTCTGTTTGGGATAGCATGATCCATGCACTTGTGTAAGTGCTTATAGAGTGCATTTGTATAAGATTCAGCAGTCGTAACTGTATTGTCCATCTGCATGGGTGTCATGAAGTTCACCACTTCCGTCTTAAGAAGCATGAAGATGGCTTTGGAGAAATTATTTTCTGTGGTTTCCTTAATGGGGGATGGGGTGAGATGTGGATATCTAGGGTGATTAGCTTATGGTCGGATCTGACCAATGAGGAGTTGACTTCAGGCGTGGAACACCGGTCACTCATGTTGGTAATGACTAGGTCTAGGATATTGTTGCCTCTGGTGGGGGTTTGGATAAGTTGATCCAGGGCATTGGAATTTATGAATTCCAGAAAGTGTTGAGTGAAGGAGTTGGTACATGAGTAGTTTTCCCAGTTAATGGTGGGGTAGTTGAAATTGCCCATTATTAGGATGTTTGGTTGAACCCTAATATTTTCCAGTATATCAAGAAAAGAGGAGTGGGAATCCTGGGGCATGGTGGGGAATCTGTAGCAAGCTACAATTTGGATTGCAGTTTTGCCCAGAGTTAGTTGCAGCTGGATAACCTCGGATGCATTATACTGAGCAATTAGCCTGGAGGTGTGGATATCCTTAATGAATATGGACACACCTCCACCTTTGTTGTTCCGGTCCAGGTTAGGTGGCCGAAAAGTGTGATATGAGTTATAGCCTGGTAATGCAGGGGTGCTCTCCAGAGCCTTGAACCAGGTCTCAGTCACTGCACAGATATTGATGTTCTCCATTTTAAGGAGTGCCTTGAGAGACTGCATTTTGAGACTTCTAGCATTGTTTTTGCTTGTCTGTTCCTGTTATAGTGGTGAATTTGTCATTTGAACCTTGCAGCAAGAACCTTAGCCAGTATACGGAATCCCAGGTGTGACAGGTGCAAGCCATCTCTGGCAAAACATCATGGTCTGTCGACCATGTCGCCGTAGGCAGACAGATACTGGATCCCCTTAGAATGACACCAGAAGCTTAGCCAGTTGTTGAAGTCAATCATTTTGTCCTTGTATTGCGATAACATTCTGGACGATGGCAGGATGCTACTCAAGGCTAGGGTCATACCTGCCTGGGCTACAACATCGGAGAACTCTTCTATGTCTCTTTTCATTAAGTCCAGGGAGGTACATCTCAGGTCATTCACACCAACATGGACAATGACAGAGTCATATTTTGTACTTGTTGTGGCATGACCTAAGTGTGTGGGTTATGTGGTGGATACTGGCACCCAGCAGGCATCTGACAGTAATCTTCTCCTTGTTTAGCCTGGTGAGTGGAACATCAGTGTGCCTGACTATGGAGTCACCTATGAATAGTGAGTTGGGTATATTGTTTTGCCTTATGGGCTGTGGTTGAGTGACACACTGAGTCTGTGAACTATGTGTCATTTGGGTTGTGTTGGGGGGTGGAGGTTGTTTGCATTTCTGCTTTGGACGTCTCTGTTTCTTGAGCAGATTATTATTGAGAGCCTCCATTAATGTTTTTGTGTGTCTATGTGTGGATTTTGGTGGTGTAGATTTAGTGGGACTATGTGATGAGTGTGGTGTAGTGCAAGTGTTTACCTTCTCCTCTTGACTGTCAAGTTCAGTCTTGGTTGGAGAGACCTTTACCTCCAGTTTGCCTAGATAAGTGCATCTGTCACAGGTTGTAGTGTTGGGTGGTAGGATGAGAGGGTTGTCTGTGTACATGAGACAATTGCTACATTGCCCCAAGATGCCCAGATTCATCAGATAGACAGGAGAGAACACTGGGAGCTGACCCTTGGACATGCCTGAATAAAAAACTATTTTCATCTAGACAAGTGAGGAAAGTGAGTACAAGAGCTGTTTTTCTCTAAGCAAGTAAGTGCAAAAACAGTTTTCTTCTAGGCAATGAGGAAGGTTGATTGCTGTAGTAATTTGTAGCTTATTTAGTGTTTACAATAAGTTCTGAACAAGTGCTGAGCATGAATAAGCAAATTCATGTCCTAAAACTAAGAATCTGTATCTGAACTAGACTAGTTACAGGAAAGAAACAAGTGCAAATGTGGGTTTTTAAATCAGAAAGTTGAAAGAGATATAACATTTTCCCAAATGGCCAATAACTACAATTTCTGGGCCAGCAACCACTCCTTGTGTGGTAGATAGGTTACCTAGTGCTTACCACTCCCACTCATAAGCTAGCAGGCTTCTCTCAAACACAGAAAGGCTTGGGGGCCTCAGGAGCTTACAAACAGTCCTGGATACAGCAAATGTGTATCTGGACTAGATTAGTTACAGGAAGGGGGGAACAAGTGCAAATGTGGGCTTTTAAATTAGGGAGTTGAGAGATATGGAAAAACTGCCCAAATGGCCAATAACTAAATTTTTGGGTCAGAAACCACTCCTTATGTGGTAGATAGGTTACCTAGTGCTTACTACTCCCACTGATAAGCTAGCAGGCTTCCCTCCAACACAGACAGGTTACGGGGGCTCAGAAGCTTATAGACAGTTGTAGATATAGCAAATCTATATCTGGACTAGACTAGTTACAGGAA
Organism: Protopterus annectens; assembly: GCF_019279795.1. NCBI lineage: Eukaryota > Metazoa > Chordata > Ceratodontiformes > Protopteridae > Protopterus > Protopterus annectens. The sequence goes on from NC_056729.1 coordinate 1,920,407,406, forward strand.
TGGCAGGAAACAATCATAATTGTTTTGTTATAGTTAAGCAGAACACAGGGAGATTCTAGCAAAGTTTTTTTTTTTTTTTTAAAGCAAAGGGAGATAGGAGAAGCAGAAGATAATCAAGGTTAGGAAACTAAGTGGGTTGGCTTTCTCAAGTGTTCTGTCTGTATTAGGTAGAGTGAGAAAATTACACTAGACAGGGAGGAGTGTCCCAGAACAAATTTTGCGGGCAACTGCAAAGCCACCAAGTATAACAGCAAAACAGCAACCTAACAACAGGGAGGGAGGGTGGGGAACAATACTAAAGCTACTAGCCTTCACTCTTTTAGACAATAAACACTACAGAAATGTTTATCACACCAGAGCAACAGCAGTGAGTCTCAAAATGAAAGTTTTAATCAGACAAAGGAGTAAGGAGACTCTACAGAATGCTTTTAACTGCAAACAAATCAGTTATATAATACACTCCTTGGCAGGAAATCAGACCAAACAAATAGGTGCTTAACAAGTACAGAAAATTTCATGTTAATACCTTTCACACAGTGAAACTAGCTAAAAAGCTTTACAAACAGTGTGACAGTAAAAACCTTATTTGTCAGGCCCTGTAGGGCAGACAATCTTAGTTTAACTGTGCAAATTAGTTAATAGCAATACAATACAGTAAAAAGTATGCAGCAGGTAATAAAAAGTACTATATATAAATTGCTAGAAGGAATAACTACTAAAAATAAGCAAAAAAAAAAAAAACTGGATACTTATTTTATATATCTCAGATCAGAGTTGTAGGCAATGCCCCTCCTCCATTCAGCTCAGTGTGTGTAGACAGAAATCTTCTCAAAGTTAGGGCTTAAATACCAGAATATACAACCTTAAGCAACTTTTTTTTTAAAAATGCTCAAAAAAACAATGAGTGCTTACTCCAAGCCCTAGACCATCTAACCTCCACCAGCTAGCAGCCAATCAATACAATCCTGCCATGAAGGTAAAGAAAGGCTTCTGCTAATTCAAGATGGCCTGATCATGTGCTCTGAGCAACCACTGCAAAAACAAACAGGCCCAAAGACAGCAAATCTGAACTGGGACAATACTAACACTACTAGCCTACACTCTTTTAGACAGTAAACACTACAGAAATGTTTATCACAGCAGAAGAACAGCAGTGATCCACAAAATGAACGTTTTAAACAGAAAAAGGAGCAAGGAGACTCTACAGAATGCTTTTAACCGGAAACAAATCAGTTATATGATACAGTCTTTGGCAGGAAATCAGAACAAACAAATAGGTGCTTAACAAGTACAGAAAATGTCATGTTAATACCTTTCACACAGTGAAACTATCTAAAAAGCTTTACAAACAGTGTGACAGTAAAAACCTTATTTATCAGGCCCTGTAAGGGAGACAATCTTAGTTTAACTGAGCAGATTACTTAATAGCAATAAAATACAATAAAAAGTATGTAGCAGGCAATACAAGTTGCTATATAGAAATTGCTAGAAGCAATAATTAGTTAAAATAAGCAAACAAAAACCCGGGATACTTATTGTTATATATCTCAGATCAGAGTTGTAGTCAATGCCCCTCCTCCACTTGACAAAGTGTGTATACATATTTCATTTAAAATGTATTCTAAAATGAAAATAAAATTTTATCCAAGACTCATTTAGTTTAAAACACATTCAGCCTAATCATATAAAATAGAAAATTGTAGTAGGCTATAAAGAATTAATGCTGGGGTGGTTTATGGTGTTACAGTAGTAGGAATTACATTGCAAATTAGTCTAGTGCACCATTTGTGCATTGCTAATGTCCTCCCACAAGTTGCATTAACAGTGATTCACTACGTGAGGTGTTTGCTATATACATACATACATACTTATATATATATTTATATATAATCTCCAAGAGCACATAACCTTGGTGAATAAGGAAATGATAAAAATGCAAAACACAACATTTCCCCACTCCCTAGAGTCTAATTCCCAGTACAAGACACTGTTGATCTTCTATCTTTTGAACATTTTTCAATTGACTGTAATAAACAGTAGGTTTCCCAAGTGGCAATGCAGAAAATCTTCAACAAATAGTATATATGAGTCTCTGAATTTTGAACATTGTGATGCACTCTGGTAAGATAATTGCCTTATTATCATCCTGCCTGGAGTTATAAAGTTGTTTAATACACTGATGATAGTTAATGCATATACAATAGATATTAAGTCATATACCTACTGTTTTCATCTATTATGTTTTATTACTCTTTGTGTGATTATTTTATAAATGTTCAGCAAAGTTTAGTTGCTTAAAAAATACTGCATAAACCTAAAGAGTACAAATGAAACAGATATAATGAACAGCATAATCCAGATTACAAATACTAGACAACAAATGCTTAGGCCTGAATATCTCACATGACTTTTACATTATCCTCTTTTTGGCAATATATTTTTATTATTCTTTAACTGGAATAGTAACAGATTTTTGTTTTTTATTCCCTCTGAATGCAGATCTACATCTGACAATGAAGTTAGCATTCCATTTAGGGCTATTTGTTTTGTAAAATGAGATTCATGAATGGGAACACTAAAGCTGCTCATGCCTCGGCTGCATGAATTCCACTATCACACAGTCAGGTACTCGAGGAAGGAATTTAGGTTTAGTGAGCGATCTGTCCATTGTATTTAGTGAATGGAGGGGGATTTTAGGTTTAGGGTGAGATCAGGAGTTTAGCTTTAGGGGATGGAGGGGGGTTTTGGGTTTAGGGTGGCATCAGGAGTTTAGCTTTAGGGATGGGAGGGGGATTTTATGTTTGGTGCAGGATCAGGAGTTTAGCTTTAGGGAAGGGAGGGAGATTTTAGGTTTTGTATGGGATCAGGAGTTTAGCTTTAGGGAAGGGAGGGGGATTTTAGGTTAAGGGTGGGATCAGAAGTTTGGCTTTAGGTAGGGGAGAGGGGATTTGAGGTTTACGATGGCATCAGGAGTTTAGCTTTAGGGGGGAAGGGGAGTTTAGGTTTAGGGTGGGATCAGGAGTTTAGCTTTGGGGGGGTTTAAATTTAGGGATGAATCAGGAGGTTTTGTTTTGGGAGGCGGAGTGGTCTTTAGGTTTATGGAGTTATCGATTCATTAGGTTTAGTGAGAGGAATTTTAAACTTAGGGAACAATCACTGATTAGGTTTAGGAAGGAGAGGGGGATTTTAGGTTTAGGGAGTGATCATGAGTATACATTTAGGGACTTGGAGGACGTTTTTAGGATTAGGATAAGAGTTCTGGTAGGAATAATGTGCCTTTACATAACAGGAAACAAGTTAATAAGACATAGGGTTGCCAAATGAGAAGGAGTAAGTGAGGAAGTATGTCACAAGCTAATGGTATGCAAAGACTTGTACACATTAGGTATAGTATCTGTGATTTAGCTTAGTTCTTTCCTGAGGTGTGCATCTATGTGTTGGACATTTGTTCTTGTCCTGTTCATGATGGTCAGGGCTTCTAAACAGTGAAGAAACTGCAACTCAAGAGAAAAGAAAACATAAATGAAGTTACTTTCTTCCAGAACTAAAATTAAAGTATTTTTTTCTTCTTCTTCTCTCTTTCTCTGCCTCAGAGCAACAAAACACACATTAGCAGAGACATTTTGCCATTTCAGTGTGTAGCCAAAGTCAAGTGTACTATTGTTAGACTGCCATCTTGGATATGTTGTGGATATTTTGCAATATTAATCAGTTGCAATTGAAAAAAGACATTGAGCTTATTTCATCTTTTTTTCTTTTCTCTTAGTGCCCCCCAAAAAAAATATAAACACTGCCAAAATTCTCTTTCCAGTATACATTTGTAAAAAGTAAAACACACCTTGTGTTTAATGCTAAAATTAGTTTACCGGTATGGCAAAGGTCATGGTATTAATCTGTGTGTGTGTGTGTGTGTGTGTGTGTGTGTGTGTGTGTGTGTGTGTGTGTGTGTCTGTGTGTGTGCAAGCTAAGTTTGAAGTGTATTTTTCTCATTAAGACCTATTTTTGTTATGTACTAATAAAACAAATAAAACTGATAATCTGTGGAAGTTGACAGATGTTTATTAAAATCTCTTCTTTGCAATCACTGGAAAAAATAGTTTATCAAACTGTTCAAATAGCTTTAAGATTCTGAAAGACACATATTCAATATTTTCAAAATGCAGTTTCTTCATGAAACATAACCAAGTAAGATAATAAAATTGTGATTTTAAAGTATATATTTCTGTTTTATTTTCTAGAGTTTCAGACATGTCAAACATCTAACATGACCATGACATATTTGACTGATGGTTCTGTTCTTGTTACCTGGCCAAATGGTATTTGTGTTGACAGCTACCTTCTCCAGATATCTAGACCTGAAACTTCTATTGTAGTAAAAGAGAAAATGATGTATGGGAATTTTACAGTACTCACCGGACTGCAAGCTTGTTCTGTGTATAATTCAACTCTATGGGCTGTGTTTGAAGGTGAAAAGTGCCTTCCTCAAATGAAACAGTTTACCTATTTTGGTAAGTTTTTCATTCATTGTTTTTAATTGATTTAATTAATGTTGACTTAAATTTTTAAACAGAATGCATATTTAAAACACAGCCTTCTATAATAAACATTAGGTGTTTTAATAAAATAGAGTTGGTAAGAATCTATAATAATTTATTCATTATTTACACAAAGATTTTAAAATAATTGTATCTTATTAATCATACAACCACTAAATGATGTCTGACACCAGAGTCATAACTATGATGGGTTGAACCGGGTGGTTGCCTTGAGTTCAAGCTGTTAGGGGCCGCAAATGACAGATGCTGATGGAGTGGGAGTGCGGCATCAGCAATGCATTTATAAAGCCATGAGAATATTGTGACTTCATAAGTGAATGTAAATACTGCATTCTGGTCCCAGTAAAGAGTACAGTGTGTGTTGATTAGCTGCAGCAAGTCACTTGCCACATTTGTGGCATGCAGCTTGCTTTCATTTTTTTTTTTGCTCCTGTTGATGGGGGCACCAGTTTGAGAACCTGTGATTCTGCTGAATGTATAATATCTATAACTAAAAGTATAATGAAATATAAATAATAGATGAATAATGAACATTATTTTAAACATACAAAACACACACACAACTACACACACACACACACACACACACACACACACACACACACACACACACACACACACAAACACTCTCTCACACACACAGGCTCACATTACTATAATAGTGTTCAGTACTTATCTCAGCCTAATGAATTTGAATTGTTCACATCAAACCTTTGCATAAGTGTTGGAGAGTGAAAGATGTAAATATATTTACTGGATATTTAATATATTAAACAGTAGGTATTCATTTCTTATTTTTCATTTAAGTGTATTATTCCATCTTACAGACTACTTCATTTCATTTTATTGTACTCCACTTTCTTATATCTTTAACTGTCTCAGAATCATGTGTGTATGATAGAGGGAAGGAATTGTACATTGTTATTTTACTGGAGATCCTGTAATAATACCTGCTTCTATTGTAGGGATACAAGGACCACCTGTGTTATAAATAACCACATATTATATCACTTTTATAAGCTTCTCCTGTTGACTGAGGAGATAAACATGTTAACTTCTTCAGTGTTTGATCTAAAGTTATTATTCCTCAGCAGATCATCTCAAGATCCTTTTAAAATGAATTTTGAAAAGTCATTTCTTAGTGTGTGTTAAGATCCACAATGGAATGATTTAAGCTTTTATTCTAATATATTTCCTATAAATATTAGTATAAATATTAGTCAGTAATCTGCTTATTTCATTATTCTTACAAACTAGTACATCAAAATATTGAACCTCCACTTTACAATCTTTCATTTCAAACTTTAAAAATGTGCAAGTATTAAGATGTATTTAAAGAAATAAATTCTATAAGCTCCTGAACTGATGAACTCACACAAAATGTCCATAATAGGAATCTTTAGTATAAAACAAAATAATGAACTTCCTCCTCAGACGAGGACATGGCCATTACATTCAGAAGTTCCTTAGCACTACTTCAATCTCTCAGCAATTGCTTTGTTGTAGTCAAGGTCAGCATTCTTTACTTCAATTGAAAGAAGCATTACCAATATTCTTGACCCAAAGTTATTTGATGGCTTGGCACAACCTTTCGGATGTCAGTTCAAGCTTCACTGAGGAGATCATTCACCAGATCCCCCTCAGACTCCTTCTGCCATCCATTACAAATACTCAGCGCAAAGGTCTCCCTATTATGGTAAGGTTTCATCATGTTAACATAGTACAATTTGTGCCCCTGCCTCCTGCCTAGCAGTTCTACCATGTAGTTAACATCACTGAACCTCCTTACTACCTTGGGTCCCTCCCAGGCTGCCTTCTGCTTGTTGTGTCAGACAAGAATGAGAACTATTACCTGCTGCCCTACAGCATACTCTCTAGCTTGAGCATTCCTGTCATACTGGACCTTTTTCTGCTGTTGGGCTTTTGCCAGGTTTTCCTGGGTCAAGCCCATGAGTTCCTTGAGCCTTGTCCTGAGGTTTAGGATGTATGCCACAACAGACTCCTTGTGAGATTCACAGTCACCCTCCCACTCATTTCAAATCAAATCTAGAGGTCCCCTCACCCGATGCCCATACAACAACTCAAAGGATAAAAAACTTGTGGATTCCTGTGGCACCTCTCTATAAGCAAACAGATGGGGCAAATATTTGTCTCACTCCCTCTTAAATTGGTCTGCAAATGCCCGTAGCATGGACTTGAATGTAGAGTTTAACCTCTCAACAAGTCTGGGGATGGTACAGGGTAGTCTTTAGGTGCTTCACCCCACAGTACTTCCACAGACAAGCCAGCAGGTCTGACATGAAATTGGCACCTCTATCCATCAGTATTTCTCTTTTTAAAACATAGCCTGCTGAAAATTTCTAGCAAAGCATTTGCCACCGTTTCTGGCTCAATGGAGTGCAGAGCTACCACCTCAGGGTATCTGGTAGCACAATCTACTAGCACTAGGATATACCTTTTTTCTGTGGAACTTGCAGTACTCAGAGGCCCCGCAATATCCATAGCTACCCTCTGAAATGGCTCCTCAGTTACAGGCAAAGGCATCAAAGGAGCTTTAACCATGTCTCCTGCCTTACCTACCTTTTGGCACTGCTCACAGGTTCTGCACTACCCTATTACACCTCTGAAAATTCCAGACCAATAAAAGTTCTGCATTTCTTTGTGCCAGATCCAAGCCTAGATAAATGGGGAGGGTTGCATCAGGAAGGGAATCTGGTGTAAAACATATGTCAAATGAGATATACAGAAAACAATACAGATTTACATACCGGATTGGTCATGGCCCGGGTTAACAATGATCGCCTCCAGTACTGTTAGCCAATAGGGTGCTGGCAGAAATTGGGCTACTGTTGGCTGAAAGAGGAGAAGGAGAAGAAGAGGGGGAAGGCATGCTAGAAGGCAGGAAGAGAGGAGAAAGGTTAGAAGTGTGGTAGTGAGGGTAGGAACTTTGAATGCTGGCAGTATGACTGGTATAGGGAGCTAGCTGATATGATGGATAGAAGGAAGGTTGATATATTGACATATTATGTGTGCAATAGACCAGGTGGAAGGGAAGTAAGGACAGGTGTATTGAAGGGGGTTTAAATTGTTTTATCATGGTGTGGATGGGAGAAGAAATGGGGTAGGAGTTATCCTGAAGGAACAGTATGCCAAGAGTCTTTTTGAGGTGAAAAAGAGTGTCAGATAGAGTGATGTTTATGAAGCTGAAAATTGATGGTGTAATGATGAATGTTGTTAGTGCATATGATCCGCAAGTTGGGTGTGCGATGGATGAGAAAGAAACATTTTGGAGTGAGTTGGATGAAGTGGTGATGACTGTACCCAGAGCAGATTTCAATAGGCATGTTCGTGAAGGGAACAGAGGGGATGAGGAAGTGATGGGTAGGTATGGTGTTAAGCAAAGGAATGTAGAAGGTCAGATGGTAGTGAATTTTGCAAAAAGGATGGACATGGCTGTGGTGAATACATATTTTAATAAGAGGGAGGAGCATAGGGTGACATACAAGAGTGGAGGGAGATGCATTGGATTATATCCTATGCAGGAGGGCCAGTTTGAAGGAGATTGGAGACTGTAAAGTAGTGATGGGGGAAAGTGTATTTAGACAGCATAGAATGGTGGTCTGTAGAATGACATTGGTGATCAAGAAGAGGAGGAGTGTGAGGGCAGCACTAAGGATGAAATGGTAAAAATTGACAAAGGGTGATTGTGAGGTGGTTTTCAGGGAAGAGTTAAGACAGGCACTGGGTGCCAGTGAAGTGTTACTGAATAGCTGGGTAATTACAGCAGAGCTAGTAAGGGAGACTGCTAGAAAGGTGCTTAGTGTGACATCTGGACAGAGGAAAGAGGACTAGGAGACCTGGTGGTGGAATGAGGAAGTACAGGAGAGTATACAGAGAAAGAGGTTGGTGAAGAAGAATTGAGATTGTCAGAGAGATGAAGAAAGTAGACAGGAGTATAAGGAGATGAGGTGCATGGCAAAGAGAGAGGTGGCAAAGGCTAAGGATAAGGCGTTTGAAGAGTTGTATGAAAGGTTGGACACTAAGGAGGGAGAAAAAGACCTGTTGGCTAGACAGAGGAACTGAGCTAGGAAAGATGTGCAGCAGGTAAGGGTGATAAAGGATAAGGAGGGAAATGTACTCATAAGCAAGGAGCGTGTGTTGAGCAGATGGAAAGAGTACATTGAGGGGCTGATGAATGAAGAGAATGAGAGAGAGAGAGAGAGAGAGAGAGAGAGAAGACTGGATGATGTTGGGATAGTGAATCACGAAGTGCAACGGATTAGCAAGGAGGAAGTAAGGATAGCTATGAAGCGGATGAAAAATAGAAAGGCTGTTGGTCCAGATGACATACCTGTGGAAGCCTGGAGGTGTTTAGGAGAAATGTCAGTGGAATTTTTATCCAGATTGTTTAATGAAATCTTGGAAAGTGAAAGGATGTCTGAGGGGTGGAGAAAAAGTGTTTTGGTACCAATTTTTAAGAATGAGTGATATGCAGAGCTGTAGTAACTACAGATGGATAAAATTGATCAGTCACAGAGTGAAATTATGGGAAAGAGTAGTGGAAGCTAGGTTAAGAAGGGAGGTGATGATTAGTGATCAGCAGTATGATTTCATGCCAGGAAAGAGCACTAAAGATGCAATGTTTGCTCTGAGAGTGTTGATGTAGAAGTATAGAGAAGGTCAGAAGGAGTTGCATAGTGCCTTTGTGGACTTAGAGAAAACATATGACAGGGTGCCCGGAGAGGAGTTGTGGTATTGTATGAGGAAGTCGGGAGTAGCAGAGAATTATGTAACAGTGGTACAGGATATGTACAAGGGTAGTGTGACAGCGGTGAGATCTGCAGTGGGAGTGACAGATGCATTTAAGGTGGAAGTGGGATTACATCAAGAATCAGCTCTGAGCCCTTTCTTATTTGCAGTGGAGATGGCCAGGTTGACAGACAAGTTCAAACAGGAGTCCCCATGGACTATGTTTGCAAATGACATCGTGATATGTAGTGATAGTAGGGAACAGGTTGTGGAGACCCTGGAGAGGTGGAGATATGCTCTAGAGACGAGAAGAATGAAGGTCAGCAGGACTAAGACAGAATATATGTGTGTAAATGAGAAGGAGGATACAGGAATGGTAAGGATGCAGGGAGTAGAGTTGGTGAAGGTGGATGAATTTAAATACCTGGGATCAACAGTTCAGAGTAATGGCGAGTGTGGAAGAGAGGTGAAGAAGAGAGTACAGGCAGGGTGGAGTGTGTGAAGAAGAGTGTCAGGAGTGATTTGTGACAGACGAATACCACTAAGAGTGAAAGGGAAGGTCTACAAGAGGGTAGTGAGACCACCTATGTTATATGGGTTGGAGACAGTGGCATTGACAAAAAGGCAGGAGTCAGAGCTGGATGTGGCAGAGTTAAAGATATTAAGATTTGCACTGGGTGTGATGAGGGCAGACAGGATTAGGAATAAGCATATTAGAAGGTCAGCCCAGGTTGGATGATTTGGAGACAAAGCCAGAGAGGCGAGATTGCATTGGTTTGGACATGTGCTGAGGAGGAATGCTGGGTATATTGGGAAAAGGATGCTAAGGATGAAGCTGCCAGGTAAGAGGAAAAGAGGAATGCCTAAGATAAGGTTTATGGATGTAGTGAGAGAGGACATGCAGGTGGTTGATGTGACAGATCAAGATGCAGAGGACAGGAAGAAATGGAAACAGCTGAAAGAAAAAGAAGAAAAGAATAAGAAGATGGCTAGAAGTGCCAGAAGGTAGGCTGTGGGCACTATCAACTTCTGTATTCTCTCTCCCTCTAGTAGCCCTCTCTCAGGGGTCCACTCTCTATTCCCTTTGTCCCAGTATACAGATTTCCCCTTCTGTTGAGAATCAGGTGCCTCACTAGCTACCTCCCTCAGGCCTTGTAATGTAGGGTCTGAGAGCTGAGCCTGTCTCAACTCTCTCTTTTTAACCCTTCCCAGCTCCCCTTCCACAGGAAGTCTGGCATCCTCTGACAGTGGTGCCTCACTATCAGCTTTGGTACTACTACTCTCCTCTGCCCTTGCAGTCAGTCTGTCCAAGGGAACATCAGTATCCACAAGCAGCTGTGGCTTACCTTTAGTCTCACTGCTACAGGGTAGCTCCCTCCCTGAAATAACCACCTCAGCAGTCCTGGCTGCAAGTCTGGGTCTCCCCCAGGCTACCAGACCTACATGCTTGTCTCCAGCATGTGCACAAGGTACCTCATTATCAAAATAAGTTCCTCTCAAGACATTTGTAAGGATATCATCAAAAACACCTACTTGCTTGCTTCCTTTTTCACCCTCCCAGTCAAGGTGAACCCTGACCAAAATTATTTGGAATGGGATCCCTCCTAAAGCTCTGACTGGAATGGACTGCCCAAGCAAGTACTGCTCCTCCTTAATCACTGCAATCTTCACAATAGTTTTATCAGAGGCTGTGTCTGTCTTAGCAATGGCCTCTTTTCAATTTCCTAAGATAGGATATAACCTCTTGTGGTAGTTTGTTGCCCTTATTGTCTCAAGACAACTTACTACTGGCATTTTGTCTTTCCCACTTACTGGCTCTCCCACCTTTTGTTTTCCACCTTGCCTTCATGGACATCCTTATGCTATATGCCCCCATTGGTTGCATTTAAAGCATTTAACCCTTGGTCTTGGACATGTACCTGGACTAGTGGTTTCCCCTGCTACTGGTAGACTCTGTTGGCACAGTCTGGGCTGCCCACCATGGGTTCCTTTAGACCCATAAGCAGCAATGGGTGTCTCTTTCCTGTGCAGTGATGCCCGGCTTGCTAGGTATAGGTCATCCTTTTTTCCCAACTCAGCTGCAGTATTGTATTGTCTATTAGCTAACCAGATTCTGATGTTCTCAGGCAAAATGCTAAGGGCTTGTTACCTCACCAAAATGTCTTAGGTTCATAGGTTCATAGGTTTATACTAGGCTATCTGCCCCAAGGCATTTATAAGCCTAGCCCGAATTTTTGTGGCTTACGCCACCCCTTATATGAAAAAATACTGTACCCATTAGTTTGTTGTGCCTCTGTCCAGCAGTGACACAGAGATGATTCCCGGGGTAAACCTACGATCTCCCATCCACAGCTCAAGATTTCTCTTGAACAGAGCCAGCAAGGTGCTCTGCCTCACATGGACCGGGACTCTATTCCACAGCATAGGGAGTCTCTGAGTGATAAATCTATCCCTCCAGCACGTCCTATTTATATCTGTGCTAAGGTTTAAGTCACTTGCTCTAGTGGTTTTGGTGGATTTGGATTTTTTGAGGTGGAGCATGTCCATTAACTCTGGGTTGGACATGGCCTTGTATGTCAGGCACATGTCACCTCTGAGCAGACGGTATGCGACTGAATAGAGCTGGAGTTTCTTCAATCTGGCAGCATATGACAGATTTTGGAGTCCCTTTATCCTTTTGGTGAGAAACTTTTGGGGTCTCTCCAATTGCTGCAGATGTCGGGCGAGATACATCCCGAATGGGGCATTGTACTCGATCATTGGTCTGATAAGTGAAGAGTACAGGGGAACAATGACCTCACTAGATCTGGATGTGAATCCCTTCATGATCAGGTGGGCAATGTAGAAGGTCTTTCTAACCACTTTAGCAACGTGAGTGTCAAAAGAAAGGCCACTGTCAACCTGGGTCCCCAGGTCCCTGATAAACTCTTCTGTGCTTAGTGGATTGCCACCTATATGGTAGCTTGGGGTTACCTTGTTTTTCCCAAAGGGTATGACTATACATTTTTTGGCGTTTAACTTCAGGCCATGGCTCTGGCACCAGCTATCTGTTTCCATGAGTCCCTTCTGAAGGATATCCGTGTCCGATGCACTTTCCACTATGGCGCCCAGTTTGCAGTCGTCTGCAAACTTTGTCAGCCAAAGTCCTCCCATGTTGGCCTGTACTTCTGAGAAGTAGATGCCGAACAATAGGGGACCAAAGACCGAGCCCTGTGGGACACCACTTGTGACCGGCTTGGAGTCTGACATAGCGCCAGCAACTCTAACCCTGTGGGTTCTGTCCTTAAGCCAGTTTGCAACCCATCTTGTGACATATGGGTTTACATTTAAGCTGGTAAGTTTTTCTACAATACCCAAGTGGGGTATTGTGTCGAAAGCCTTTGCAAGGTCAAGGTAGGCTGTATGGACTGCCTTTCCCTCATCAATGGCCTTGGTGACTGTTTCGAAGAAGTCGACCAAGTTCAAAAGGCATGATCTTCCCTTGACGAAGCCAAACTGGGTCGGGTCCAATGTCTGCAAGTCCCCTATATCTGTGTTTATGAGCTCCATTATGATCCTCTCCATAGCTTTGCAGACTAGACTTGTTAAGCTTATGGGGCGGTAATTACCAGGGTCCGTAGAGGCACCGCCTTTGTGGAGTGGGACCACAGTTGCCATACGCCACTTCTTCGGCACGTATCCTGTGGTAAGGCTGAGATTAAACAGCTGCCTTATGTGTGGGTTTAATTCCTCATTTAGCTCGTGTAGCACACAGCCGGGGACACCATCCAGTCCCATTGATGCTGTGGTTTTAGCTTTAGAGAGAGCAGCTTTCACCTGCGCATTTGAGATGTCTGGGAGGCTACACTCCGCTGGGATAGTTATCTCTCCTTTAGAGGGGGAGAGGGGGGTGAAGTTTGCACTGAACCTGTCTGCCAGTATGTTGGCAATGTCTGTGGGTTCAGTGATTTTTGTATCATTTTGGACTAATTCTGAGCATATCTGGGAGTTTCCACCCAGGTTCCTAACATAGCTGAAAAAGGCCTTATGATTGTCCTTTGAATCCATGGCAATTATGAGTGCTCGTATTTTTTTACTAATAATGATCAGGGGTGACTTCCCTTTTATGGATGTTGTTCTATCATGTAATAGCTTTCTCCTCTTATTGTAAAGTTTGTTAATGGCTGGGGTCCACCAGACTGGACATTTGCCCTTTGTGGAAAGAGTCTTGGTTTTATTTGGGATTGCCTGATCCATGCAGTCCTGGAGGAGTTCATAGAAGGCATTTGTAAGGGCTTCCGCAGCTTGGGTTGTGGTTTCCACTGTCTCAGGGGCCTTGAAGGATACCACACCAGTCTTGAGTAGTGTGAAGTTTGCTTTAGAGAAGTTCTTCACTGTGGTCTTTTTTGTTTGGGGTGGTGGCGGGATGTGGATTTCCAGTGAGATTAGTTTATGATCAGATCTCACCAATGAGGGATATACTTCCGGTGTGGAGCATTTTGTCCCCGTGTTTGTGATAATGAGATCTAGTATATTTTCTCCTCTCATGGGAACAGTAACTAGCTGTTCCATGGCATTTGAATTTATGAACTCCAGGAACCATTGGGCTAGAAAGTTAGGGCTTGAGTAATGTTCCCAGTCTATATTCAGGTAGTTGAAGTCACCCAATATGATGGTGTTTGGAGATACATTTATACCCTCCAGTGTCTTCAGGAAGGCTGTGTGGGGTTCCTGAGTTTGAGAGGGTGGCCTGTAGCATGCTACAATTTGTAGAGCAGTTTTGCCTATGGTTAGTTGCACCTGGATGGTTTCTGAAGCTTCATGTGTTGCCACCAACCTGGAGGTGTGGGTATCCTTTATGAATATGGATACACCCCCTCCTTTTGTGGTGTGGTCTGGGTTTTGGGGCCAGAACGCATGATATGAGGTAAAACCTAATAGTGCCGGGGTGCTCTCAGGAGCCTTGAACCAGGTTTCAGTTACAGCACAGACATCGATGTTCTCCATACTGAGAAGGGCCTCGAGTGCGTGCATTTTGAGATTTAGACTTCTGGCATTGAGCAGCATTACCCTCAGTTTCTTTCCATTTTTGTTTTCTAGGGTGGTAGGTTTAGAATTTGAGCCTTGCCTAAAAAAGGCACTATGGGGGTGGCAAGAGCCTTAGCCAATATCCGGAATCCCAGGGGTGACAGGTGCAAGCCCTTCAAAAGTGGTGACCTGACATGTACTCACCCATCTATGAAAACAAGTGCTTAGTTCAGCAACATATTTACACATACTTTCATCTGCCTTGCACCTGTGCTCATGAAACTTTTTCCTATAAGCTTCAGGTGATAACTTAAAACATTCTAAAAGACAGTTCTTTACAATATTATAATTTAAGCAGTCAGTATCAGACAATTTAGAAATAACAATGATAGTTTTACCATGGGAGTCAAGAACTGTACCCAGAGCCCTTGGTCAACATTATACTGTTTACATACCCACTAAAACATATGAATGAAACTGTCAAAAATATCCTCATCTGTAAATTGTGGAAGACATTTAATGACCTTTGAAGCTTTCTGAGGTTCGGTTACTCCCTTCCCCATTACCCCCCATGACTCTAGCAATGTCAGCATCTCCTTTTCATGTTGCCTCTGCCTCTCCTTCTCCTCAACCTTTAGATGTCTCAGTTTCTCATTTTCCTCAGCCTCAAGATGTTTCAGTTTCTCTACAGTTTCTATTTTCAAATGCTTGGCCTCCAGATCAAGTCTCTTTAACTTCAGACAGATTTTAAAGTCCTCTGTGGAAAGGTCGAGCTGTCCATTTTCTGAGAGTTGTACATCTACAACGCCAGCCTGGTTGTCCTCCTGATTACTATCATGTGATGTAGCTATGACTAAAACTTCAATAATTTCTGCCTTAGTCAGGTTGGTATACACCAGTCCTTTAGTCAGGTTGGTATGCACCAGTCCTTTAGTCAGGTTGGTATACACCAGTCCTTTAGTCAGGTTGGTATGCACCAGTCCTTTAGTCAGGTTGGTATACACCAGTCTTTTAGCCTGGCATATCTTAGCCCACTGGCTCCTTGTTAGTTTGCTATACGCCTCTGCTGACATGCTTGCCTGCTCTCCCTGACTAACTAAGCTAACAAAAAATAATAAAACAGTTGTGATAAAAATTCTGAATGTTCACTGCATGGCTGATTGAGAGTACAAACACCTTCAGTAACTACTGTACACAGGCTACAAGAATTTAATATCCACACCGCTACAAGCCAATTAATATGTGATGTGGCTATCTCATCACTGTCACCCAATTAAAATGTGATGTGATATTTCACCACTGTCCACTAGTTAATATCTGACAAACCAGCACTGGCCCAGTAATCAAGGATCCTCAGTCCTCACCACCGATAACAGCTAGGGGAAGTACACATTGGGGAGGATGACAAGTACACACATACAGTAAAGTTCAATTTTCCTTAAGAGCACACAGAGACCAGAGTCAATCTGGGGCTGGTTTCTCCCTCGTTTTCCAGATCCCCAATAAGACTCCCCACTGGCACAGCTATAGGGTCGAGATCTCAGCTGAGTAGTCAAGCCAGAACCCCCAGCACCCTGTCTGTCCAAACAGTGCTTCATGTCCCTGCCCAAGTAGCTGACACACATACACACTTTAAGATTGGATTGATATACACACACACACACACACACACACACACACACACACACACACACACACACACACACACACACACACACACACACACACACACACACACCTAGGAAAGGCTGGCACAGCCACTCTTATCAGCTACTATAAGGCCCTTACTAAAAGGTGTTCAATCCTACTGTGTAATGTTACTATTAATCCAAATGGTAGTTTTGACTAAGCACCAGGCTATTAAGATTGGCCTGTACAGTGTCACCAAACAGATATGCAAATACTCTAAGAACTTAAATATGTCTCACAAATATCAGTCACAAAGATAGATTTAAATATATTCAACAATAAATCATAAAAGAACAAGACAGTACTCAGTAACTCAACACAGTGACTTCAGAGTTTAAAATCAGAGTTTAAAATCACAGGAAGTATTTAAAACAACATTCCGGGACAGTCTCAAATAAATACAGAAAACATCTAAACTAATCTTTACTATATTCCTAACTACATCTAAAAGAGATACTATGCCCTAAATCTCACTTACAGAGCCAGGCAGATGGCAATGATGAGTGAATGTTCTTGATATGTCCAAGACAAAATACAAAATGCACAGTCTCTTTCTGAGAGTGTTTTTAAATTAACATCACATTTTACTGCTGGGATATGCTGGTTGACATCTATTTTGTCACCTGACTTCAGTTCCCAGGCTAAAACAGAAATTAATAGAATTTAGCATATCTGTGTTAAAAATACATATCTCTCAGATGTTTGCTAAACCTTGGAAGGAGTCTATATTAAATAAGCCAATGCTTAAAAAGCCAATGCTTATTCATCGACCCTAGTTCAGTGAAAACTGAAAATGCTGAACACTTGGAACAGTGATTTTTTTCCCCGCGGGAAAAAAATCGCTGTTCCAAAAAAAAAAAAACTTAAAACAGTATTTAATGTGCCCCCACACCCCCACACTTAAATATACCAACTCCGAGATCACACCACAGTGAAGGAAATGGCAGACTCCCAAAACAGGCCCAGCAATTTTTTTCCCTGAGAAAAAATTCGCTGTTCCGGGTGTTCAGGATTTTCAGCATTCGCTGAAATAGGGTTGATGAATCAGCATTCACTTTTTTAAGTGTTCGCTGATTCAATATAGACCCCTTGGAAGTCATAAAACAATAAAACACTTTACATTTTAAACCTAGTAATACTTTTCTTTCCAGACAATAGAACCACTTCTATCTCTAGACATCGTGTCTGCTATTGAACTGAAACAGAGATAATATCTTTTGTGAATAGTCCAGCTACAAAGTAACTTAACCTCAACTATTCTTAAGTTTTGCAACTTAATCTTCTATGTTCCAGCAAGGTATGCTGTGGTTACATTCTTCAAGCTCAGTACATAACATGCAGTTCTTTTTAAATCATATCAATATTCACAAATGAAATAGACTTATTTACAAAATTCTAGATAGCTGGGCTGGCAGCATGACACATATAATACAATTAAACATTCATGAAACATCCCAAAAACTCCAGTCACAGCAATGCCAGTTATAAAGACTGTCACACTTTTTTATAATGTACTTTGTTTGAACTTAAAAAACATTTCATTCTTGCAGTTGTTTTAAATCCTCATTGGGCATCTGAATGAACATAGGTGCTCTATTAACATTCTGCTAGCTTTTATTTATTATTTTATTTATCTTACATTTGTTGACCAGGATAGTCCAACTGGATACATGTCCATTTTCAGCAGAGGACCAGGGAGAAAAGCTCCAAATACAAACAGATAAAAGACAAGCAAGTTACAGTATATGCACAAACATATTGTACTAACATACAAATTACAGTCTCACATTTCAAGCTTATGAAGAATACAGTTTATATACAGAAATATATACAAATATGTTACAGTTTCTCTTATCAAACCTATATGTGCAGCTTATATACAGAGTATCTGCAAATATATTAGTTTCTCTTTTCAAACCTTGTAGTGTAAGAGGTTAGCTGCTATGAATAAGAAATTGCAGTCTTATGGAAGTAGGTGAGGCTTTAGTCAGGGTTAGAGCAAGGACATAACCAGTGAGTTTTAAAATACTGGGTTAGATTTTTTTAACTGAATAAGGGAGGGGTTCAGAGTAAGGTCAGATGGGAGCAAATTCCAGGTTTTGCCTACTAAATTTGCAAACAAAGATTCTCCAGATAGGTTGTTATCTTTAACAGATTGAACCAATAGTTTTGTAGTGGAATGAATAGGCCTAGAATTTTTGTAGGGATGGATAATGTTTTTAAGGAAGGGTGCTTTTTCTGGATAGTTAATAACCTTGAATGCTACAGTAAGTTGATTAAATTGAATTCACCTGGGGAGTTCTAGCCAACCCAAGAGGTGCAGGTTTTGACAATGGTGTGTCCTGTAGGGAGTTCCTGTGGCAAATCTGGCAATTTGATTGTAGCAGCTAGAGAGTTTGCTGAGATCAGTTCTGTTCAAGTTAGTGAGTATTGGTAAGACACAGAGTAGAGTTGAAAGCAGATGAGTAAAGGCAATGGCATTCCTAGCTAGAGGGATGAGAAAAATTTGTTTTTGTAAAGAGGGCCAAGTTTTTTATTAATATTTTTAATAGTTTGGTTTACATGCATATCATATTTGAGGTTGTTGTCTATTATAACACCCAGGAGTTTGGTATACATATCTGGTGAAATTATGGTCCCATTGTTAGATGTTATAGTAAACAAAGGTTTAGAGGATTTGCAAGTAGGGGAGAAGAGCAATAGCTTTCTTTCATTAGGGTTTAATATCAGCTGTTGATTAGAGATCCAGTTTTCAACTGTATTATAGGTTTTCTGGGTTAAACTAAGATCTGTAGGGGTAGAGGCTGAGCAGATCAGGGTGGAGTCATTGGCATATTGTATACAGGTTGTGTCTGGGATTACAGTGTGGAGGTCATTGATAAAGAGGGAGAAAATAAGGGGACCTAATATGGAGCCTTGAGGGACACCAAAGGTAATGGGGAGAAGGGTGGAGAGTTTGTCCTGCCAAAGGACAGCCTGCTGTCTTCCATTAAGATAAGATTGAAACCATTGTATAGCAGATTGTTTGGGGATATTTTATTTAGGGTAAATAAGAGTAGCTGGTGGTTAACCGTGTCAAAGGCCTTGGAAAGATCGAGAAACAGGGCAGAAGATTGTTTGTTGTTGGTACAGTTGGAATTTATGACATTAGAAAAGGAGAGGAGGGCTGAGGTGGTACTGTGCTGTGGTCTAAATCCATGCTGGAGTTGGCCAGAAGATTATTTTGAATAAGGTAGTGTAAGAGTTGTTTATGGATACACTTTTCCATAATTTTAGCCAGAGGGGAAAGGATAGCTATCGGTCTATAGTTTGACAGTTCAATGGAGCTGCCACCTTTATGGAGTGGTATGACATGGGATATTTTCCAGATAGAGGCTTCAGTTATGGTTCTGTTTATCAAAATAGTGACAGGGTATGCTATGACATCAGCAGCTTTTTGCAAGTAATCTGCATGGAGGAGGTCAGCTGCAAGGGTGGTTGGTTTGAGTTTTTTTAATTAGGGCTCTAATGAGTGAAGTCGGAACTTTTTGGAAGCTAAAGGAGAGATTGTCACTGGGTTTAAGGGTTTCAGCATTCGGAGAAGTGGGTTTAAGTTTGCTAGCAAGGGCCTTTTTCTGTGAAGAAACTGTTGAAGGTGTTGGCAATGGTCTCTGGAGATTTTTGGGTAGGGGCTGAGTGGGTTGGAGTAGTGGATTGCCCTGGGTTGAGGAGTTTGTTAATTACTGCTCAGAACTTCTGTGGCTTGTTGTGGTGTTTCTGCTGTAGATGGCAGAAATAGTTTTAATTTTTTTTTTGATTAGTAATATGGATTTTTTTTGTATCATTCCTATAGTGTCAAAATTTGAGTTGATTTTGCGGGGCTTTAGAGGTGTGCCAGGAGTTCCAGGCATTATTTCTTTGAATGATCTCTAGTATAGTTTCTTTACCGAGCCAGGGGGCAACTTTTGTTTTAATTCTAATAGAGCATGCAGGTGCATGGTTGTCAAGGATGGCCAGGAATGTGTTATTAAAGTGTGTTACTGCCTCATCTAGTGGTAGTTGTATTAGAAATGACCAATTGCATAATTTAAGTTCTTCTAGGAATTTATTAAGGATGAAATTTGTATTTCTTATTTTATATGTGGGTAGATGTAGACATTCAAATGTATGCCTAATAGTATATGTTAAGAAATGGTCACTGAGATCTTCAGGGAGAGTACCTGATTTGTACATGTGGTGGGAGCTATTAATTAGTATCCAGTCTAGGATACTTTCTTTATTGTTAGGCTTGCTGATCCTAGTAGGGGAGGTTATAGTTTGTGTAAAACCATCTAGGTTTATGTGGGTGGCTGGGTTGTCTGCTGTGCAGGTATTCCAATCTATATTTATTCATATTTAATGAAAAGTAATATAATATAAAACATTTGAATTACGTTAAACACAAAACAACCCTGAGGATTCAGAAACATCTGCAGGACTGGAGGTATGAAAAATGGTAATAGGAGGTTGCTTCTACAATGCTGCAATTTGTGATTCAGAGAGACATTAGGCTCAGTGCAGGAGCACCAATTATCTGCAAATTTGCATGTCTCTAAATCACTGATAATTACCAGTATTGTTAATCAGCATTTTCCTGCAGTAGTTAACACAGCTGATGCTTACATTGACACAAGCAACCCTCCCATTCACTCTCCTATACTCACTGACACAATAAGAAGCATACACACACACACAAACACACACACACACACACACGCACACACACGCACACACACACATGCACACAGACACACACAGACACACACACACACACACACACGCACACACACACACACACACACACACGCACACACACACACACACACACACACACACACACACACACACACACACACACACACACACACACACATGAAATACATCTTACCTATCCCCATTCAGTCAGATTATCTCCAGTGTCTACTGTTATTGATTTGTCCCTGCTGTCATAAATCACAGATTTGTACTGTCAGTCATGGCGGACATTTGATTTTCCTTTTTCTTAGTATCTGTAGACTGCATATTGATGTTAGAGCTGCTGTGCACTGTTGATTGTTTAAGTGAGTCCCAGTTATACTTGAACTGATCTCCCTGATGTTGTCTACTGTTGCTTCTGGCAATATACTGCACCCTTCACCCATTGTCCCTTGTGACTCACAAATTGATGCAAGCTTTGGATCATTTTAGCTTTATACTACTTATTAAGTAAAGAAAAAAATACCATAACTGATTAGTTAGTGTAGTGGTTTAATGATCTTGCTTTCTATGTAAAGGGTGCAAGGTTCAATACATTTATGACCCTTTAACTTTTAATTTTTTTAAAACATACTTAAGAAATATTGTAAATTATCCTTGATGCTACCGGTGGTGCTGAGAATTGATATACTCTATACGTATTGTGAGGGTGCAGGGTATGAATCCTTTCTGTTGCCTTTACTACACACTATTTACAGTATCCCTGGCATCCAGTGCCTCCTGACCTTAATTGTCTGAGGTGAATTTGCAATCAAGGAAGCTGGCAGATGGCCATGCAGGACTACTGTAGTCAGCAGAAATGTAAATGGTTAGTAACAGAGTGCATTTTTGCAAACTACAAAACGGAGTCATGACAGCTCCAAATAAATAGTGTATAAAAAGTGGAAAGCATGCCAATGGCTAAATATAACAATGTCTGCTGTTTAAGCATAGAGTGACAGCGAGCAAATGGGATCAGGCTGAAAATAAAAAAAAAACTTGAAATAAGCATTCTATCCAAAATCACAATTTTGTCATTATACTCAATGGCAGGCAGAAGACAACATGGCCAGTGAATAGTGGTTGCTAAGGGGGAAGGCTCAGTGTCAGACATGTAACTAGGCATTAGCAGGCAATGCTATGCAAATGAGGGGAATGATACTGAATCCTAGATCCCCCCTCATGGCTAGCCTGCACCCAACCGTTTCGGTGCAAGAAGACCATAGTGCAAGCCTAAGAGCTAGCTGACATCATAGAGGGGTGTGGCAGGCATACTGTAAGCTTATTCTAAAAACATGCTTCTGGAGCATTTCTCCCCAGGCCTCCACTGAAAACAGGATCTGTGGAACCTAGTCGGACTTTCCCGGTCAACAAATGTTAAATAAATAAAAATAAAATAAATTATTGGAGCCCATTGGCTCGGGTTTGCCCTTAGCTTAGCATAGCTAAGCAAGGGGGTATATCTGAGGCTGCCTAGCACTCTTTACATTGCCTAAACAGGTGTGTGCAGCATGCACTGTGTTTTAAAGGGGGAAAAAAGTTAAACTGGAAATAGCAGCTCTGTGTACATCTGAGCACTGTGCTTGTGCAGCACAGCCCTGGCCTTAAACAGGAAGGCAATGGGAAAGGAAAACTGCAGTAGGAAGGTAATCAAGGAGAATTAGCGTAGCTGGCAGGTGAAATGTATCAGAATCAACCAATTACACAGGCAGCAGCCCAGCCCAGCCCAGCACACCACTATAAACCATGCAAACACCTTTCCCTCTGGATTTTCTCATAAACTCTACATCACCGGGAAATGTTACCAAACAAAAGTAAAATAATGATAGTAGCTGCAGTAGCTATCATAAATCAACATGTGGAAGAGACTGAAGGTAGTAAGGATGAGAATGCTGATGGCCAACTCACAGTGAGGTGAAGGAGAAGAGTGTACAGACCCAGGGAAACCTACCAGCGGCTACAAGAGCTAGAGATAGTGGAGTGCTATAGGGTGGACAGGGACCTCCTACAGCAAATTGTTGAGCTGTGCTGGCCACACCTCACAGACAGAACTAACAGAGGGGAACCCATACCAGTGGATACCAAGGTATATGTAGGCCTAAGAATACTAGCCACAGGTATGTTCCAAAGGCCAACTGGGGATATCATGGGGATGTCACAGGCATCAGCAACCAGGGTGCTCGACCAGTTCCTGGAAGCTATGTCAGCACATGCCGGTGAGCACATATATTTCCACAACAGCCATGAGGTATTGACCAGCAATATGTTGTCTCTTCCACCAAATAGCAGAATACTCTGAGGTAATGGATGCTATAGACTGCATGCACATATGCATCAAAGCACCACCCGGTGAGCAGGGTAGGGTCTATACCAACTGCAAGGGCTTCCCCTCCATCAACTGCCAGGTCATGTGTGATGCCCAGGGCATTATAATGAATGTGTGTGTTGGCTGCCCTGGAAGCTATCACGACTCCCACATCTGGCATTTGACACAGCTGTACCAGAGATTTGCCAATGGGGAACATCGCTTGCAGCCACCTGGTGGGGGATGCTAGTTATGCGCTGGAGCCATAGCTGATGACACCCATCACAAATACACATACACCTGAACAAGAACTCCATAATGAGGCAAACGCACAGACCAGAATCATAATAAAGCATGTGTTTTGGATGCTCAAGTCACGGTTCCTGTGCCTGGACACATCCGGTTGAGCCTTGCAGTACTCACCAGCTACATGTGCCCAAATTGTCATCATATGTGCCATGCTACACAATATGATCCTGCGGAAACAGCTGCAGCAGGAACAGCATGGGGCAGGGCCTCACAGCCCCCCACCATTGCCAAGGTCTGCACAGGCGCAGAATGACTCAGAGGAGAAACAACCTGAGTGTGCCTCAGTAGGCAGAAGGAGGTATGCCCAGTATTCCCAGGCAGTGGCAAAGAGGCAACGCATAGCACATACACTGACACTGTAGGACCCCGGGGAAAGACACCTCTCGTTGACTCACACATACAGTAAAAGGGATGCCAGACATGACACTACCTGTGCTTAACCATGTATAGGGAGTGTACTATGTGCATCTGACATAGTTAGCCCTCCAGCACCATCCTCAGTGTTGGCACAGACACAAGGTAAGTTACTATCCCTATCAATTGCCAAATGAAGTAGTATGTTGTGTCAATTGTATCTATGTTATGCATGTGAGCATACAAGGGAATCGGGTGGCTGAATGGGATGTCAGCAGATAGTAGACACCTATAGTGGCAGCATGAGATCTGTCACAAATACTGGTGTCACCACAGTAGCCAGTACTAGACAATGTGACAAAACTCACTGCAGGAAATGTGGTGGGCCACATATGAGTCCATAGGACACACACATGCTAGTCAGGGAGGCTCACATACTCAATAACAGTGTCCACCAGCAGGACAGGCATAGACAAACACAAACAAAAGCTGTGCTAAGGCCTCTGATTGATGGCTATGGAGAACAGCCCCCCTCCAGACCTACACAGACAGACTACAACAGGTCAGGCAGTGTGATGTTAGTTCTGAAGGCTAACAAGTCAGAAACTGAAATGTAGGTCAATCATACCTAAGACCTGTAGTACTCTAATATGTCTCTAGTCAGCATGATGGTTCAGTATACAGAATAAAATGGAGTACCTGAAATACCAGTACTGTTATAGTAAATGTGTACAAGTGTCAGGTGTGCCATCCCCCCAATCCTATGTAGAAATGTAGTAACATGTATGTGTAGGTATAATAACAGTGGAGCACACATTACCTGAGCTGGCCAAGGTAGCAGGATAGATTGTAGCATGTGTACAATATGCAGGGCCGTGTGTGTTAGGTTGGTGTGTGTTGTATATTGTGTGAGAGTGGTCAGTATGTTTGCATGGTGAGGTTTGTGCTGGTAGCCACTGGCCAGTACTGCCGATGACAGAGCCAAGTTCTCACAACTGCAGTGCCAAAAACAATGCTTCCCAGCAAAACACATTCCAGCAGTAAGCCATAGTAAATGTGTGGACATTCTGCTTTGTTTTAGGCTGCCTATTATAGTTAAGTTTTTGTGTGCTTCGCACTCCTTGCTCGGTGATTGTAATCTATGTCCCATAAACATCTATTGTTGATATTAGTTGACATTTTAGCAACAATGATATGCCTTGTCTACAGTATGTTCATTATTTTGGTATGTTTGCCAGTACATTCAGGTATTCCACTGTATACGGAACTATCTAGGAATTATTTATTATATGATTTTGGCTCTTAGCTTGATATTGATTTTAATAGATGCTAATGTATATTTTTGTGCAATTTAAAATGTTTGTGTATTTTTATACAACTATTTTAGTTTTTCTTAATTCAGTCGTTTTGACTGAAATATAGTTTTTTAATTTTCCTAAATTGTTTGCCATCCCCTTTCTGATCATAATTATTTACCATAGGTGCTTACTTGACATTAATCATATTTAAGCACTTTATATATAGTATTATATCTTATAATATTGAATTCTTACATATAAATTGATATTTATTTGACTATTTATTTACAATATACATTTTTATTTTCATAGTAGATGTTTGCTTTGATCTATTAAATACATGTAAGTGAATTTTGAATCATTATTATCGTATTTTTATAGATTTTCTTTAATGATAGGGTCCATATGAGATGAAGCAGAACCTACAGGTTCCTCATATGTCTTAGTTTTAGTTTTAGTTCAGTCATTTTACATTTGTCGTTTTCATTTTCATTTTACGTGGTTGATGCAAAGAATATTTAATGTAATTATGACCATTATGTCATATTTTCATGCATCTATGCCTTTATGACATATAGCATTATCACTAGGCGCTTGTTAGTATAAAAACTAGAAAACATTTATTTTATTTTATTTTGCCTCATTTTGCTTTCTGTTGACTTGAAAGCGCGTTTCACAACAATGAAATGCTCTGAATCAGCTGTTTTCCATATACGGGCAAGACTTCCTTAAGAATGATTCACGAATTACATTCACATCAATTATGGATGTTGCTTGTATTTCTTTTACGATAATTTGACTATGATTATTATACTCTATTTTGTGCTATAAAGCTATGACAACACATGGCATTATAACTATGCATTTATTAGCACAAATAGTAAGAAATATCTACTCTGTCTTTGTTTTGTTGACATGAAAATGTAACTCAAAATAATGTTATACTCTGTATGAGCTTTTTCCAAATATGGGCATGGCTTCCTCAAGAATGATTAATGAAATACATTGATACTAATTATGGATGTTATGTGTACTTTTTGATGATAGCTTGCCCATGAGGTCTTAGTTTATGAAAAGCTACTAGGAATATAAATGTTTTGAATGATATACCCAGGTTTTTGGTTGAAATTTAGCCTGGTTAATGTTGAACTTTGATGAATCTTTCTTAATTATGTACTGATTTATTTCTAACTTAATTGAATAATTGAAATTAATGCTTTACTATATAAGATAGCCATAATCTTGTGTAATTTGTAACCTGAAGAAGCGCAATTTTATTGTTCGCTGTTTTATTAATAAATGATTTCTGATCTATTTCGTGGTGGTTTCAAGCAATTTTTCAGCTAAATGTGTGGACATAATATGTGTCAACATCTGAAAGATGGACATGGCATGAATGTGGGCCAAGACATACAAGCAGTACACGGGGTGAAGTACCTCAGACAGACAGTGTATAATATGTAACTGTTAAATGGACACATCCTTGGAATTGTACATACAGGTTAGCAGCACATTAGTTGGGTTTTTAGTAGGGAATACCGATGCCATCTGGCCAAACACTGGCAGACCACAAAGATCACAAGTATGAAATATTGAGAAACAGCTGATGTCCCTGCACAAGCCAGCATAAGTGGAATGGCCCATGCATATCTGTGAGTCAGATGCAAGTAGTGTCCATAGCACACATGCACCCAGCTCACCTCAGCAGCACCCACAGGTACCTCTCCAATCTCATTCCTGCTGTCGGGAATGAGTACAATATTACCCCCACCTCTGTATGGCAATAGCTAAACAATACAGCATGCAGAACAGGTGTCCCATGCAGGTGTGTCCCTAGCTGTAAGCAGCACCCTGTCAGCATCCACACCACT
This sequence comes from Protopterus annectens, assembly GCF_019279795.1. Lineage (NCBI taxonomy): Eukaryota > Metazoa > Chordata > Ceratodontiformes > Protopteridae > Protopterus > Protopterus annectens. The sequence goes on from NC_056729.1 coordinate 1,920,434,296, forward strand.
GGATCAATAATGACAGAAAGTGTTGGAATTAACACCTTGCACACCTACTATGTCACCTCAGGGGACTATAGTGTATTGCAGTCTGGGGCAGTAGGAGTGACACAATGCAACAGCCTGATACAGCTGGCCTGCATCCCTACCAAATGGCCTACAGTCCTCTGCCAAAGGCCTGTGTTTGTATATTATGTCATGGACTCCCAAATAACAACATAACACAGTCCACAAAACCCAAATGCAAGGCTATGTGGACAAATCCCAGTAACATGTCCACCATGTCCTACTGCATGAACTGTGGACCAACACCAAATTACTGCTGGGATGAGGTGATAACTATAGGGAACATATCAGAAAATGTTTGCATAATGTTTGGAAAAGGATAAAATAATGGGGGGGGGTAGGAGCATGGGCGTCATGGAGTGTGTCAAGTCTGAAACTCAGCTGTGTGCACATAATATCCCTACCTGCAAACACAGGAATGGGTGGCTACAAACCTGCTCGTAAACCACAATGTGAAGGTGTAATGTCCAGAGCTATGACTCCTGCCTCTGGGTAACCTATGTGAATCTGTACAGCTGAGAAGTATGGCCACAGCAGGATATGGCCATACTGTCACGTTGATGGATATACAAGCATGGGATCCTCAGCCACCACTGTACCAAACTGCTGAACTATTTACACAGACCTAGCAGCAAGTGTCTGCAGCTTCCCCTCAAGAATGGCATGATTGTGCAAGAATATGTAGGCCGCAGACCACAATACTGGACACAGCTGCATTCACCCTGCGTTCCCCAGGACATCATTGCCAACCAATATGTATACCTGACAGTACTTGATGACATAAAACATCACAGTGTAAAACAGTACATATGTCTGAATATTTCTGCTAACACCAAGACCATGTAGCAGAAGCAGCACAGACACAATTACCTAGAGTAACCCACTATCCTTTGCCCATATTGTCAACCAATCTACAGATATCCTGCAGAAACAGGTTGCTAGCTGTAGGTGTAGAACACAAAAGCCTGCACTGGAGTACAGTGTACCCAGAATGGATTCACACATTCAATACAGAAGGTCATACTGGGCATGCTCCCACACTTAGAGAAATGAATGCCGTGTCAGATAATCTACTGAAAGGTCATGCTGGGCATGCTCACACACTTACAGAAATAAAGCCCATGTCTGGCAACAACAGTGGACTATACATGTCTGACAGTCACAGATTTTAGTGCACACACTCCTCAGTACACAACAGTCATGCTTTGCACACACACTGGATAGGAAAACACACATATATCCAAGGACAACACACTATAATAAAACAAAAGTACACATACATAGATGTGTGGAAGAGAGTGATAGACAGTGACAAAGAGCCTCCCATCATGAGGCTTGTCCCACCCAGCACACATCCAATTGGCTAAAACCACATGATGTACAAATGTCAATCACTGTAGACATCTGTCTCTTGTATCCCTCAGCACTATAATCCCTGTGGTGCTTGTGATAACTGTATAACATGACTGTACAAGCCAGTAGTCATCTAGCAGTTGTATACACGTACCTGTGGAATATAAACCTGTGTGTGAGTGTTGTGTGCCTGCCTCTAGATGAATGGGTTATGGCCCATGCACACACACTGCACTCCCCATTGCCCTACTATGGAAAGCCTGCTGATGTCTTCACCTTGAAATCCACCTTTCGAGAAGTAGTAGCCCAGAAATCTCTGTGACGTGTCCTATAACTGTAATGCTGTAGTGTGATGTATTAGTCAGGTAGGAGTTCTAATCCCAGAAATGGCAACTGTGTGTGTGTGTGTGTGTGTGTGTGTGTGTGTGTGTGTGTGTGTGTGTGTGTGCGTGTGTTTGTCTGTGTAGGGGTCAATACTTTTCCATCCATTCACACTCACTACAATTTCAAATGCCCTACTTTGGTAGGGCTGCTGATGTCATTCACTTTGAATTACACCTTTGGGGAAAGAGTAGCCCAGTAATATCCGTGGTGTGTCCTATAACTACATAATGCTGTAGTGTGATGTACTAGTTAAGAAGGAGTTCTAATCCCAGGCACGGCAAGTGTAAAGGTTTTTGTGTGTGTGTGTTTGTGTAGAGATCGATGCTTTTGAGGCTGTTCACAGTCACTACAACTTCCATTGCCCTACCTTGGCAAGCCTGCTGATGTCATTCACTGTGAAATACACCTTTGAGAAAAGACTAGCCCTGTAATCTCCATGGCACCTGTTATAACTGCATAATGCTGTACTAGTTAGGTAGGAGTTCTAATCCCCAACATGGAAACTGAGACTTTGTGTGTGTGTGTGTGTGTGTGTGTGTGTGTGTGTGTGTGTGTTTGTCATATGCATCCTGTGAGGAGGTAGCTGTGAGTGTTTAACAACAGGACTCATTGTGGAGCGGGTTTTGCATATTATATGGTGGGCTTATTATATGTCACAATATCCACCTTACAAGGATATCAGATGTCAAACAGCAGAGACACTGGGGTACACAATCCATACCCCTACATGTGACAACATGGCTTGGCAAACAATATAGGCAGCTCTTATATTACCCAGAGAACACTCTCCACCCATATCTCATACATAAACACACTCAGCTAGGCAACAACCACTATGTTGCTAGTTCCCTGCATATTGCTCCCAGATATTAACCATGGTGTGACTGCAGTGGACTACAGAGGGCATGGCACCCTGTCCCATCCCTACAATAGGCAAATCATTGCATACACTGCTCCTTCACTATGTTCCTCACTGGACACATGCAACAACTGTAGAGCCAGCAAATGCAACCCACAAAGGGCATACCATGCCTTATGCTCATGCCCTGTATAGCCACTGACATCAGGGTATACCTGTATCATGCTGTCAGTGTAGGTGCTGGGTCAACCTAGTTCCCATTGCCAATTCTCATCTCATGAGGCCAGGAATGGCACATCTGATGATAACAATCTGTCTACACAACATACCCCAGACACCCCAGGTACACTTCTACATGTCACAGAACATGCATGTGGGATGTGTGTGTATCCCAGACACTGTCCATGTCATGGAATTTAGAACACATACATGGCAAACATTGCATAGTACTGGCCACCCACAATAGTAACCCAGATGACTGGATGGTGAATACAACACCAACCTCTATGGGCCAATTCAAATGCTACACCCCTGAGCCATACTCCAGCCCATTCTCATGTGGCCTGATGCCAAGTTGTGTCCTTTACCTAGCCTTGTACATCCTTTTGGCACAGTCAACCACTACACACCTGTGAAGCAATGCACCCATGCATCTCAGTACTGGCAAATCTGTGCCTGTGTACATGTGGATGTGGAATGTAATGATTTGGATGCCATTCACACTCACTACACCTCACATTGGCCTACTGAAGCATGAAGTCTGATATCAGACACTTTGACATAGCCTTTTCACATATATCATCCTGATAACCCCTGTGGTGCATGTGATACCTGCGTATTACTGTACTGTGGCAAACTAGCTAGTTAGGAAGTCTAATCCTGCCCTTCCAACTGTGATAATGTATTTGAGTCCCTGAGAGAGTGTGGCTGTGTCAACCTTGACACCTGTTCATGTGGACAGGCATATGTACTGCATATACCTTATCCCTCCTTTATCACTGTTTCTGATGTCACTCACCATTGAATATATCTTTGGACAGCTTCCCAACATGTAAGCTCTGTGGCACATGCAATAACTGCATAGACATGATAGCAATACATAGTCAGGCATGGGGTTGAAACCCTGTACTGGTAAGTGTGTGACACAAGCATACTTAGGTTTTACTCTCAGACCTCCTCCCTGTCTTACTTTGTCTCTGTTTTTTCACACTCACTCTCTCTCTGGTGGATGTGGAGAAGTGCACCTGCTTTGCTTAGGCAGCAGCTTGTGTTTTGTAAGTGATGCTCATGATCAGCTGATGGCCTCTGCATTTATTGCAGCCCCCCACTAGCTGATTACATGTGGAACAGCTGTATTAACATTCCCATAGCCAGTTGCATGGAAACAGACTCCTATAACTAGGAACATCATTCCCTTTTCATTCACTTTGAGCAGCACTTCATGTCAGTGTTTGGCAAACAGCATCACAGATAGTAGTGGGATATACCTCTAACAACATACACTGTGGAGACAGGCCAACAGACAGGAGGAGCATGTTCCAGACATGGCTACAGAATGTAAGTGTTGCTCTTTTGTGGTTGAAGTAATGTTGGTTTAACAGGATTTGTGTAGCTATGGCTGATCTACATGTTTTAATACCTGTCACGACAGTGTTATGTGTTTGAGAAAACTCCAAGTTGTAGGGTTATCTGCAGACTGGCCAGTGTTTGGAGACTTATGTTTCTTGTGTTACTCACAGATCACCTATCTTAGAACAGCAGAAGCATAATGTGAGGATTGCAGTCAGTACATGGTGACAGCCATGACAGTTACTGACTTCATATTCCTCCTAGGACATATGTCACAACAAACCCTGTTACAACAGTAAATGTATGAGGGTATCACAACAACATGCCAATATTGGCTCAGCATTTATGCCTCCAGCCACACGTCTGTCAATCTTTGTACATATGTCATGCAGTAAGAGGTGCATATATTCTGTACACCATTATTTATTGACATCATACCAGATAACAAGCCAGTTAGATATCAGACTGCTACACATGTTGTGTATAGTAGGGGTTATATTTGAGGACATAACCTGGCCATTCTGTGGTTGTGTGTACAGTAGTGGGGTCTGTGTACATATGGTGATTGTTGACAGTATGTGCATTGCGCATATGTACCTTGGCCTGTGTACAGACTGTGGTAGATGTCACTGTTCTTGGTCCTGTTCTACCTGGTGTTACATGCTGCTCCAGTGTATGGTACCCTATCAGCTCACATGTGTGTAGGGCCAAACACACACATGTCCCATAGTACAGACAGGCATTGGACCACACTGTGTCGAGGCCCAGTATATATAGGGTTAGTGTGTGAGTGGCACATATGAGGATGGTCTTGATCAGACAGTCCATATAGTGTAATATTAAGCTTGCGTACCATATGTGACTATGTTCACATTGGTTATGGGTATGCACTTCCGCACAGGTGTCTGTTACTCTGTACTGTGACATGTCTGTAGAGCCTGCTATATTTGCAGGTACATGTGTATTCCCTCATACGAAATGTAGGCCAGTGTTGTGGCAGTCTGCCTGTAGTTTGCACAGTGTTTTGTTACATGCCTAGCAGCTAAGTATAATTACCCAGTGTGATGTTATGTCCAGATATTTGCCAGATGCAATGCTGCTGGGCCACCATAACTGTTGTGTATTTCTGACAAAGCAGTGGGATGCTGTACAGATGTATGTCACTAACTACTGGGTAGTATGTGGCTATGTGACTTCTGCACTTCCAGTTATTATGTGTTGGGACAGACAGGAGTGTGTAAATGCATAAACTGTATGGACATATGTAGTCCAGTATTTACATGATATACCCATGTATATGGCTGTTAACATCCACATCATCAGGCTTCATCCACATGTCTCACACTAAGGGGAGCTGTGTGTGCCTCTGGACTGACCAGAGTGGTCCAGACTGTCCACATATATTGGTAATATCTCTGCTGTAGTCCACAGGATTATTACTGTGATATCAGTGGTACTGTACTATGATGATCTTAGGATGTCTGTCAGTAATTGATGGTGTACATGTCAATTGCAGATGTGACCCCCCACACACAATATATCTGTTAAGACAACCCCTGTTACAGTAGCAACAATCTACCTACAATACATACATGATATCCCCTTGCACTAAGAAGATGAGAATATTGGTGCTGAGGTATGACTCCACCCCATCTTCTGGAAATATGGTAAACATATATGTAGATATATAAATATATATATATATATATATATATATATATATATATATATATATATATATATATATATATATATATATATATATATATATATATATAGATATAGATACGTACACATATACATATCTACATACATATATGAATATATATATATATATATATATATATATATATACACACATATATATATATATATATATATATGACATAATATACATGTATGAATATATGTGTGTGTATATGTATATATATATATATCTGCTATATATATTTATATCCATATATATATATATATGTAAACATGTGTATCTATATATGGTGTAAGATGTATCACCATACACATCTGGTATCCAGTATGTATGATATATATATATATGTGTGTGTGTACATCACATATAATATCAGTACTTTATACAAGTATGGTATCACAGACAGAATCAGTCCTATTTAATGTTTCATACCCTCCCAACCTCTGTAATAATAGCTTATGTGTTACAGCAGTTGTATTGTTAGATATAGCAACTGTTGTCCTGGTTTCAAGACCTGCAAGGGCTGTTTATTTTATTGTTGGGCAGAACAGGGGCTGTTGGATACAGAGTGGTTAAGACAGTTTTGAGCAGCTTTAAGTGCGTTTGTGTGGGTTTGCGTGAAGGTAAGCACTGCTAACTTCCAGTTAAATATGTTTACAGTCGGTTAGCCTCTAAATCGCTTAACCTGTGTAGGCATTGCTAACCCCAGTGCAAACAACTTAAACTTGCTTACTGCTGCTTCAAAGTGCTTAATCCCGCTTACCCCCATGCTAATTTCTTTAAAAGAAATGAAAAAGGGTTAATAGGAAAGTGGTGAAAAAGGGGCACAAAGAGGGAAAGACAGTAGGGAAAGTAGCTAGGGATGTGCAGGATGGGTATAGGGAAGGTCCATAGATTCCCATTTCTTCTGCAGCAACAGGTGCACATATACATTGATTTGGAGGTAGATTTGGACACTCATACCACTGAGACAGTGGTAAAGACAACAAAAGTATGTTGTGACGCCAATTAGACCAGATTATGTGTGTCCAGTGGACATGTGTGTGAAATGAACAGCTATGTACAGGGTGAGATTTTTTTTTGGGAACAGATTGCCCTTTTTTTTTTTAAGGTGAGAGTGGGATGTTGGGGAGGGATAGTAGGTATATTTGGGGAGGTAGGTTGGGTAGGATAACAGACAAGACAGACAAGACAGCATACACGGATGGTATATGACATGTGGGGGTAAACACCTTGGATCGGGAGGGGTGTTTGGAAGTTGGAAGCCCATGAGCCCCCTAGTGGAAACAGTGGGACTGAGGTCCCCACACATGGGCAGTCACCACTGCACCTTCACAGCCCCAAACGTGGCTGTCCTGGGGGCTTAGTAGGTGGGGCAGGCTGGCCCTCAAGCTAGTGTAGTAGAAATCCAAATGCCCTGCGGAGCTTGCTACACACCAGACCCCAGACCTGGCGATAGTTGACAGTGTCCTGTCCGTGTCCACTCCCAAGGGGGGGCAAACCCAATTCCCTGAGGTGGTTCCACCTGATGGTGATGCAGGACCAGCGGACAAGGAGGTACTGGGGTGGGCCCCAGACATGCTGGTGCCCGGTGCCATGGCCAGATGAGGTGGGGGAGGTGGATCCGCTAGGACCGGCCTTCCCAAACGTGCTATGGCGTTTCAGTTTTACAACATATGTGGGTTAGTACTAGTCAACACATTCCAGGAGTAGGTATAACAGCATGCATAGATATTCCCATTAACCCAAAACACCAGACACCGAACAGTTGCATATATGGAACCACAGTGGCCATTACAACAGCATGCAGGTACATTGATGGCAGCATGCCACCAATATGGGAGTATTTCAACATGGCACATGCATAGAAACACATTTAAATATTTATCAAACAATAGGACATATATCCCAACAGTAGATATAATAGTGCACATACTGATTGAGTTGTGTATTTAGTGTTTTGTTGCAAATATGGTGTGGGGGGAAAAAGATGTCAATTAACAACTTGTATATCCCTGTAGTTCTCATTACTTTCCTAGTCAGTGCTGAGATCTGTACCTTACAGGTATTATTATACTACCCTATGGCCTTATTTTGGACAGTGGTATGGATGTAGACAACTATATACATGAACTACGTTTTACCTGCAGTATATACCTCTTACCCAGTATACCTGTGGAGGTATTGTTTGTTAACATTACCTGACTGTTTCTACACATTTTCCCAGATTCCAGGGTGATGTTATGCACATACCTGTCCATCTCTTATTGCACACACTCTGGGCATATCTTGACAACATGCAGGTGAAACTGGGACATAGTTTGACTATTGCCCTCATAAACCTTTGGTGAGTTGTACAATGACAGGTTTGTTTTCATAGACATTTTCAACTATGTACATGCCTGACAGTCAGTTATATGACATTAGATGCTGCCTACATGTCAGAGATTAGCACAATGATATGCAAGGGGGACAGGGTAACAGCCAGCAGATTTGCGCCAATTAACTGGACATTCTGGACAAATCTGTACAGTTGAAGGGTATAATTCTACATACAGCTTACTACCACTCCCAGAATTCAAACCATGGCTGTGTCTGCTAAAAATAAAACAGTGTACATCACAGTTGAGTGTGCTATATAGATATTGCTGTGTATCTCTTCTCTGATTTTTGTCTATAAGTCTCCCGTGGTTTTACAATCTGACCTTGCAATTACAACACTATTATAGAGGGTTTCCTAGACAGTTTTATTTATGTAGCACAGTGTGGATGACAGTGATGAGTAATACCGTACTATTCAGAGAAACTGCAACACTAACAATGCCATACAATACCAGAGTAAACAGTACCAGTCCAGAATTTCATTCTTTTATTTCTAGGCACAGCTTTTCTATGTGACAAACTTGTGGGGGAATGTTTGTTAGCACTACCTGAATGTTGCCACACATATTACCAGATTCCACATTATTATTATGCACATACATCTCACTCTGTTACTGCACACACTCTGGTCATAGCTTCACAACATGGGGGTGGAGATGGGACATACTTTGCTTATTACTCTCATAACATTTTGGTGAGTTGCTAGAGTGACAGGTTTGTTCCCATAGATGTCTGACAAAGTTGTACGTCATTATTTGCTGCCTAAACATCTGGGATCTTCACACTGATTTTCCAAGGGGACAGGGTGACAGGCAGCGGATATGGGCCAATTAACTGGACATTCTGGGCATATTTGTACAGTTGTGGGGTATGGTTCTGCATACAGCTTATTACCACTCCCAGGATTCAAACCATGGGTGTGTGTGCTAAAAATACAACAGTTCACTTCTGAGATAAGTGTGCTATTTTGATTATGTTGTCCATCTTTTCACTGCTTTCTGTCTAGGTCTCTGTGTTATGCAATATGACCTCTTGTGATCACAACAGTCATATACAGTCATTCCTACATATTTTATTTATGTAGCACAGTTTGGGTAACAGTGCTTAATACAACAGTACTATTAAGAGATTGCAACACTACATTATCATATGATAACAGAGTAAATACAGGCAGTCCAGCAGTTAGACCTTTATTGTGAGGCTGTTAACCTTTTATTTACATACAACCTATATGAGACTCTTCCTGACTTATTGTCTGGTTTATTCAGTACATGCCTTAAACAATACAGGTTTTTACTGGCAATTAAATTTCTACTACTTTTAGATTTATTTCTTATGACCATACATGCATAAGTATTACTAACCTGCCTCGCAACACAACCTCTGCAATCTACAGGCATGGGCTTCCCGGGTCACAGCCCACTCGTCTGCCACTGTCAAAGACATAAGAGGAATATTTAGCCATACCTATCCATAATATACATGAGCTGGCAATTATTAAACACTTAGTAGACTGATACTTACACAGCTGGGACATCCCCCATCCGTCTAGCCTCTTGGATCCACTGATCCAAGAGTTCCCCCTTTCTCGATTTCAGGTCAGCATCGTGATCCCTGATCTGCTCACCAGTTCGGGGTATGCCAGTGGCACTGGTGAGGCCATGGGTGAGATGGTCCCAGGATTTTGCTTTATATTGGGAACCCAGTTACTGGCCCTGCAGCAGTCTCTGGTCATGGTCTTTGACAAGGAGTCCTGCCATGACTTTGGACTCCTGGATGCTTTAGCACTGCACCCAAACGTGCACTCCCTCTCCCACACCAGTCATAGTGCCTACAGAAGGAAACTGCAACCAGTTATGAGATGTATTCCCATCTGTTGGGTTTAAATAGGGCCAATTTCCCACACTTTGCCGTGATTGGATGGTTTTGAAAATGCTAGGCTATGGGCAAACCTGCTTAACTAAGGTTGGCATTGCTTAAAGGGGTATACCAATGGGCAAACTGATGTATCTGGCCTACACATTGCTTACACCTAGTAAGCAGGGCTGTGCAATGCTTAGCGTCGCTTAATTTTTAATTTGCATACTGTTTGCTGTTTGGTATTGATTTATTATTCATTTATTTTATTTATTTATTTTGTTTTACATTTGTAATATATACACTGTATGGGGTCCTTGTGTTTATTAGGGCATTTCAACATTTTATTACAGTGATATCTTACATCTGGACTTACTGTAGTACTCCAGTTCACATATTTATGTTATGCAGTAGATTATACTACATAAAACTGTATATAGATTCCTTTCACATGTTAAGTTTAGTATTCATATAGTGAGGATCTGTTTGGTGATACCTCATTGCTATGTACTGATTTGATGGCTTACTGGTTAACTACTGTGACTATAGTGTACAGAGTTCTGGGTTTATGATCTGCAAGGGCTGTATATTTTGTTGCTGGGCAGTACAGCGGCTGTTGCATTCATAGTGATTAAGTCACTTTTAAGCAATTGTAAGCAGGTTTGCTTGGGTTTGCATGATGGTAAGCAATGCTAACATCTGGTTAAATATGCTTACAGAGAGTTACCTTCAATAATGGCAACTATGTTGTGCCCCACAAATGAGCAACCAACTTACCTGCTTACATATGTTTTTACTCAAAACTTACTACTTCCTTGTGGTGTTTACTTTCACCCTTTGATAATTTTGACAGGAAATTGCTGCAATACTGCAGGAAGGTAGTGGTTGGACTGCTCTATGTGGACCCTTGTCTCGGTAATTACAAATTATACTGGCACAGTGGTATCCTGATTCAAGTGTACTTATATTGCCTGGAACTTTGTTTTCATCTGTAGTTTTACAACGTGTGTGACACCTCACATCTGCATTGAATGCAGTACTCAGTTCTAATCTGTGTTACTTAGTAGGTTGTCTGTGAAATATTGTTCTTAAGTGATTTGACATGGAAAATTCAGATGTCTGGTGAGTCCAGACAGGAATGTTTAACTCGCCAATTGAATACTCTAACCACTACTATTGCTAATGTTAGCTTCCAGTGCATATATTTTGATATTTATCTTCTTGTGCCAATTTAGCTACAGTATCGCAGCTAAAGAAAGCAGTGGGCAAAACCTGCGCACTATGGTTAAAATATCTGTTGGATAAAAAATATAACTTATTTATATTATTATATTTTAAGTATTGCTCTTATAAACTTGGGGAAGTTGCTGGGGAACACAGCCCCCTGTGAGTCTCACTCATTGTACTAGGCTCATCAGTGCTCTCTCAATACGGGATTTTCCACGATGGGCTCTCTGGGTGATAACGCTCCAGCATTTCTATAACCGGTCAGGAGTCTGCATGACTGGTTCTGTGTCTAGATTTTTCAGGTAAGCATATTCTAAATAGGGTTTGACTGCTTCAGGACAGGTCCCCTGAGCAGGGGTTGGACAATAGAGCGAGTTCTTTGTGGCAGCATAAGACAATTTTGAACCCTTTATCCTTTTGGGATCTTTGTGTCCAGCCCTCATGGTTTGGAAAATTAAGGGGATTGTAACAACATAGCAATGAGTTGATGAGCACTGGATGCTCCCTAGTCTTGAATCCTTCAGTTCAGGTGGGCATGTAGTTTTCCTAACTACTTGTTATGAGGGTAGGCTATTAACTTGGGATCAAACCCGATGAGTCTTCGGGCATGGATTGCCTTACGTCTAGGTACCTTGTTTCCTGAAGGGTTGACATACTTTCTTTCATTAACTTGGCCGCCTTGGCACCATTATCCATTTCTTGAGGCCCTTCGAGAAATTGTTCAATGCTTACTATGGGCCCATTTGCAGTCTCTAGACTTGTCAGCCTAACCTCTCCCTTTGTCTTCAAAGTAGATGCAACGTGGTGCTGGACTGAGCCTGTGGGACACCACTTTCAGGATTTGAGTTGGTTTTTCAATCTGACCCTGGGTTTGCACTGTGGTTTCAATCCATCTTATGTATGGGTTTCTTCAAATGATTTTTAATAACTTGTCGGATTGTGTAAGCTTGCCAGGTCAAAGGCTGTAGGACTCCTTTCTCATCAAGAGTTCCTTAGGTTCTTAAAAGTCAACCAAGTTTAAAGCTATTGGAAAAACCAAGGGTTGGATCCAAAGCCTGAAGTTTATCTTTATTTATGTTCCATTATGATTTTCCCGGCTTTGAGTAAGTTGCTAATGGGGTAATTTCCAGGGTGGTGGAGGCCCCCCGGAAGGACCGCCTGGCCCTCCTTGGTTTGAGGAGTGCGCTAAGCTGCAATTGGGGTTTAATCCTCTTGATGAGCACTTGGGCACCACCGTCCCATGGATTCAGCTTTGTTGGAGAGAGGTTCTAACGGTTGGAATTTTGGTGTACTTCTAGGTGGATATCCTCCTTTTGAGAGTTATGACCTACCAGTGTGTTGACTTTGGTATTCTTCATCATTTGACTAATGATATTGGGTTTCCTCCTGTTTTGACATAGGCTATCAAGGCCTTTGATCTTTTAACTTGGCGATTTTTCTTAAAATTTTCCTTGGTGTTTAAGCTAGTTTTCTTTAATAAAGGGTTCTTACCTTTAGGTTTGCTCAATTAGTACTTCCTGGTTTGGGAGAGCTTGTTTATGGTGGGGTCCACCAACTGGACCTTGCCTATGGCAAAGAGAGTGTTTGATGCTGTTGCCTCCAGAGGTCTTTGAAGGCTTTTGTTCAGCGGTTTGAGAATTTCCATGGCTAGGGTTAAGGACCACTAGTTTTAGAGTGTGAACCTTTGAAGTTTTCATGGTCTTTTTTTCGTGGGGGGAGGCCTCCAGGATTAGTTTATGATTATCTCACCTTGGGGTTTACTGTGTTGCTTTTAGTGGTTCCAGTTGATTAGAATATGTTTTCTCCTCTTGTGGGATGGTGCTATTCTCCATGCCATTGGTTTCTGAACCCTTGGGGGTGGTTTGGGGAGTGGTTCCCAGTCTATATTAGGGTATTAATCACCTAGTATTTGGGATTGGAGTTCCCTCCATTGTTTTCCCAAACCATGTGAGGTTCCAGTTTGAGAGGGTGGCCTGTACATGCTAAATTGCCGGGAGTTTGCTATGGTTAGTTGCACCTGTGGTCGGGTGCTCCAACCTTGAGGTGGGTGTTCCAGAATGGGCACCCCCCATTTTGGGGCCGGATTTTGGGGGAGCATGATAGAGTGAACTCAGTGCTGGGGTCCTTGAGCCTTGAACCTTTTGTCAGGAAAACATTGAGTTCCCAAAAGGGCTGGTGTGGCTGAGCTTTGAAAATTTGGCCATTAAAGTCTACGTGTTTTCTACTGTTGGTTAAAAATTGACTTCCTAGAAGGCTGGGCAAGCCTTTGCCAATAAAGCCTAGGGTCAGTGAGCCCTAAAGTTCCCAGATGTCACCCAGGAGACAGACATTGGTCCCTTTAAGACACCAGAATTTCCATTAATTAGTTCCCTTTCATGATCTGGCAGAATTGATGGGAAATTTCCCCCAAGTTGGGACTCCAAAATCTGTCATATGCTGCCACAAAAAGTTATCCGTGCTAAGGTTTTAAATTTCTTGCTAGTGGATCTGGACGATTGGATTTTGTAGCATGTCTTTAATCTGGGGACATGGCCTTTAGTCAGGGGTCCTTGAGCCGGTAGCATTGTATGATAAGTTTTTAAGGGAGCATATGAAATTGATCCTTATCGTTGTGGTAAATTTGGGGTCCAATTGTGATTTTGGTCATACATCCTGAGGGGTCATTACGATCATTGGTCATAAGTCAAGTACGGGAAAATCACTCTTGAATGGATTTCAATCCTTATGTAGGTGGGCAATTAAGTCTTCAACCTTTACAATGTGGGGTTAAATAAAGGCCATGTCCCTGGGTCCCCAGGTCCCTGACCCTTCTGCTAACTTGCCTATTTATGGGGTTACCTTGTTTTTCCCAAGCGGTATAGCCTAGTCTTTGCTTTAACTTAGCTGGGCAAACTATCATCAGTGGCCCCAAGGACTTGCGACACTTTCCGCTTGGAGTCTGATCTCCGCAAAACTTTGTCAGCCTGTCCTCCTAGTTTGCCTTTTTGAGAATGTGGAACAGACCAAGGATGCCCTGTGGGACCCCTTGTATTTGGGTAGTTTTGAAGGCAAGCTACCCAATGGCCTGGGTTTGTCCTTTCAGGTTTACCCCCTTGAATTGGTTACATTTAAGTGAAGTTTCCTTATAAACCAGGGGGTTTTTCCAATTTGCAAGTCCAAGTAGCTTTTGGCCCTTTTTATCTCAAAGCTTTGCGTTTTAACCCAGTTAAAAGGCCGTTGCAGCACCAAACTGGGTGGGTCCAATGTCTGCAAGTCCCCTATGTCTTTTTATGTTGAAGTTGACTTCCATAGCTTTAACAGGCTTTTACTATGGGGTAATTACCAGGGTCCGAGACATCCGTTTGGAGTCGGGTACATTCCGGCCAGCCTTGGGCCGTATCCTGTGGTGGAGATTAAACAGCTGCTTATATCGGGTTTAGTTCCTGTGGGTGTAGTTTACACGACCGGGCCTCCGTCAATGTTGTGGGTTTATTATTTGGACTTTTCCCGGGTTTGAGATTCTGGGAGGTACCCCGGGATCTAATTACCTTTAGGAAAGGGTGAAGTTTGCACTAACCTGGCCATATTTGCATGTCAATGGTTAGTGATTTTTGTTCATTTTGGACTAATTCAGCATATCTGGGTTTCCACCGGTTCTATTGAAGAAGGCCTTTATTGTCTTTGAATCTATGGCTTTTTCTCAAAGTTGGCTTGTTTTGAAAGGCTTGTTTTTTTAAATTCAAGTGCTCTCTGGATTTGTCATAAGGCATTTTTTTAGTTTTTGGCTTGGGGTCCAAGACTGGACGTTTGCCTTGTGGAAAAGTTTGGTTTTATTAGGGATTGCCTGCCTTCTGGAGGGTCTAGAAGGCATTTTAGGGTTCAGGTTGTTGTTCCCCCTGGGGATGCTTAGGATACACAGCATGTGTAATTTGCTTTAGAATTTTCACTGTGGGCTTTTTTAGGTGGGGCGGATGGTTTCATGGATTATTTTTGATCTAAAATGAGGGATTAAATTCCGTTCAGTTTGTCCCCAGTTTGTGTGACAGCTTAATTTTTTTTCCCTTTTGGGAACGTCCATGTTTCCATGGCTTGGAATTTATGATCGGACTTGGCAGATTGGGACTTGTGAGTTTTTCCTATGTTAAATTGAGTTGGAAGCCATATGTGTTTGATACTTATACCCCAAAGTTGGAGTGTGTGGGTTCCCTGTTTGAGGTGTGGTCTGGTGCTGGTTAAACAGTTTGCCTAGGTTATTGGCCCCGGTGTTTCCATTTGCCCGTTCATCCTGGAGGTGGATCCTTTATTGGAACCCTCCTTTGGTTTTGGTTTTGGCTGGCATTTGGGATACCCTAGTTCCTTGTCTGGGTGGAGCTTAAAAAGTTCTGCTAAAGGCACAGTGGAGCTTGCCCTCGACCAGGGTCAGTGCAGCTTTGAATTAGCTGGCTTGAAGGTTACCCTAGTCTCCCATCCTTTATGCAGGATTAGCAATGTTAAAGCTGATCTCTTCCCATTGGATATTTGGAAAGAAGTACTGCTTAGGGAGTCTCCTGTGGGTAATCTAGCTCATGTCTCTTCATGAGTCAGGGTGTCAAGCTGTACATCCCCGGAAATGCCTGATTTGTATGAGAGAATATTGTTATGGGGAGATTCACACTTGGCACTACTGTGTGCTCTTCATGGTGAAGGAGAGTTGCTATATGGAGTCTACAACTGCTGGTTATGGCCTCTTATGTTTTCCATGAGTCGGGTGGGTTTCTGGTCTAGAGCAATGTGCTGTTTATTTCTTGGATTTGCCAGAGCTGATAGCTTGTGTTTTTGGTTTGCATTGTTATATACCATGGAGTGTTGTGCTCTCTAGTTGCCTGCTCTGTGGTTTGTCTGAGTAGGAGTCACCTATTTGAATATGATGTTTGAGTTTAGTGTGGAAGTTTGCACTGATTTTGTGGATTTAACTTGCCTGTTTCAATTCCAGTTGGCTTGGAGTGCTAGTATAGATCTTACTTAGTTATTTGCTAAGTGCGCATCTTTAACTTTGTATGTATGATGATGTTATTTAATTGATATGTTCAGATTGGGTTATGATCTGAAGGTGTAAGGCTGGTTCATGTTGCTTTAGTGTTACTCCTTAGCATTGACGTTTCTGTTTGATGTGGAGAAGCATCATCTGGTTAAATATGCTTACAGAGAGTTACCTTCAATAATGCTTAACCTATGTGTGCATTGCTTACCCCCACACAAATGGGCTTAAACCCGCTTACTACTGCTTACATATGTTTACTCCCGCTTACTACTGCTTAGTAGTGTTTACTTTCACTTACCCCCGCAGTAATTTTGACAGAATTTTGCAATGGTTCTTGGGAAGGTAGTGGATTTGGACACTCTATGGATATATCATTAATTACAAATTATACCTTTGATGTGTATCCCTGATTCAAGTGTGCATATATTGTATGGGGCACTTGTTTTCATCTGTGGATTTTACAACATTATTACAATGACACCTCACATCTGCATTTAATGCAGTACTCCAGTTCACAAATATATGTTACTTAGTAGGTTATGCAACAAGAAATATTGTTCATAAAGTGATTTGACATGGAAAATGGAATGTACTGAAGTGAGAATCGAACCAGGAATGTTTGCTCATATGGTGAATACTCTAACCACTACACTATTGCAATATTGCTTCAGTTGCATATATTTTGATATTTATCTTCTTGTGCAATTTAAGCTACAGTATATGCAGCTAAGCAATGGGCAAACCTGCGCACCTATGGTTAAAATTTATCTGTTGGATAAAAAATATAACTTATTTATATTATTATATTTTAAGTATTGCTCTTATAAACTTGGGGGGGGTATTGCTGGGGGTATGCAGCCCCCTATGAGTGTCTCACTCATTGTACTAGCTAAACTTCAGTTCTTGACTGTAGGGGTGTGTATATTGTGAGAGCTCTGCTCTCAGACACACCCCCTGCACTCGTCCTTGCTCCATGTCTGTTTAGGAGCTCAGGCAGCGTGCCTTCATTAATATGCATGGTGCACTGCCATGCTGCTCCTAAATGGTCACTTCCATGTAGGACTAAACTAGTCCTGCACAGAAGATTACTGAATCTGGGGGACTGTATAAAATAGTATTTTGAACCACTAGATTTAATTTGTTTTGTAGAAGAGAAGATATAGTATACAGTTTTAATGTATAAATTAGTTATGATTTCCCCATTTAGAAACCTGGTATAGAGCTGGTGTAACCCATCCTTGTGGGGGGGGGGCTGCACCACCCAAATCCCCAATATGGAGGGGCTGTGCCCCCCACCCCCTAACTATATATATATATATATATATATATATATATATATATATATATATATATACCAGCTCCAAGATCGCACTACAGTGGGGGAAAGGGCAAATTTATAAA